>NC_088339.1:33052500-33162500 GCF_036884655.1 Musa acuminata AAA Group | reverse complement strand
TATTTTGGACAAATACTGCAAGTGAAGCATTTGCTTAAATTAATAATTATTGGTATTGACTTCATGAGCATCCTAGGGGGTGCAAGGTTGAGGATCCAGAGATATTGGAAAGAATTCGTCTTAGCATCATTGACAACCTTTTGAAGTATCATCCTGTAAGCAATTAGCTTACTTGCTTAATTGCTATAGCAAGGTCTGGTAGTAAGTGGCATTCTGTGCTTGTTTATCATAGGAATCAAGTGAAAGGCTTGCAATGGGTGAAGTTTTTGGAAACAAACCTCCAAAAAAGGTATCTTCACTGATTGCTAAATGTTCTCTTTCACAAAGCTTTAAAAAAAAGAGATTGTGAAATATATCTCTATGGTAGGTTAAGCAATCCAGAACTTTGTATTGACTTTTCAAAAATGTTTCATCTGGATGATTTCCAAGGAAAATTAAAGCAGAAAAGTTCATCTAAATTTTATTATTCCCAGATGTGTTTGGACCTTGCAAATTTTTGCCAATGAGATGCAGCTGATTCAGCTACCTAAAGAATTATGCACAAGATAATACTTTGAAATTTAAGAATTTGTCACTGCGACCGATCTTGTAACAGTAGACATTAAAGTTTAGATAATTATGATGGTCCAGTCATGAAGTATATACTTCAGAAATAGCTGCACTTGGATGATAGAAATAGCCAAGACAAAGGTGAAAGTGCATTTGCAAAGTTTCAAGAGCTATTCTGATAAAGCAAGAGGAAATGAATAAATGTTTTATTATTATATTTTGCTGCATTGGTGATTGAATAAAGTACAAATTTTTTACAGCTATCATAGTTCAATGGCTTTTTCACATTTTTCTTAATAGCAGTTCATCTTTCAGAATAAGAATGCATTTTGTGGTGAAAATTGGTTTAATAACTGAAGATCAACCTGCTGCTAATGTAGAGTCCTTTGTTTCTGCTTTTGTGTAGATAATGGTCCGTGTATTAGTAATACCACAATATGGAGTACATTTTACTATTCCAGGAGTTGTGTGGATTGGGCAGCAATTGTTTTTTGTGGCATGTGAAGCATTATTATGAGGGAAAAAAACTAAAAAAGTATGTTCTGTTTAATAGTTAGACATGTCATTCCAATATTAACCTTTGGATGAATGAAGCTTCAGATCATACTGTGATTACCTTATTATGAGGTAACTGGATAATACATGACCCTGCAGGTCCTGGCCTAGAAGATAAGTACGCTAAGATTAAGTTTATTTGGGTGCTGAAACAGGAAAAGAAAAGTTGGAATTTAGTACATTTAAGGACTGAGAGGAACAATCTCAGTAAAGAATAATTTGATTAGTAACTTATTCCCTGAAATCGATACAGACTAAATGGCATATGTTCCTTGAACTTTTTCAGTAGGTACTCATCATGTGACTATTATCTATTTTGATAAAAAGAACTGTAGCCACTTCATTGACATTCCTGAAACTCGTCATTTTAAAATTACAGCTTGATGTTGATGATACAACACGGGTGCTGCTTCAGGATGATGGGCCAAAGAGAAGGTTTGTTCCTTCTCCATGTTAGTTCGATTACTTTAGTTTCTCTATACAAGTAACTTTTGTGCTGATTAGTTTATGGAGAAGCCTTGATATCATCACCCTTCTGTGTTCTATTGATGCAGTTATCAGACTAATCAGACAATATAATGATTGCATGCTCTGATAATGTCACTTTTCGTCATTGTCTACAGAGTCTCTTTGTCAAATGGCAATGCTCTGCATTATTCAAGGTGGCAAGATATTAAGATTAATCATAACTTCCTATGCCATTCTTCAAAACCTAAATTGTCGTGATCCTGGAAAGATATAACTTTTGTCATGTATTGTGATTTATATGCACAAATATGCATATATGAACAACTTGTTTTGGTAGTTCTAGTGCTCTACATGATAATCCATATTCAAATTGGTATAACACTTTCGTCATTTTACTTCTAAGTTTTTCGATCTTTTATTTCTAGAATTCCATCGTTACATTATATTTTCATAATATTTAGGTTTGTCAGAACCCACTACCTTTGAGAACCTGTACATATCCTAACCACTTTCTGTGACCTTCCAGCTTACTCTACGTTGAGACTGCTGATCGCCCTGGATTACTGCTGGAGATCATCAAGATTATACTAGACATCAGTATAGATGTTGAATCAGCAGAGATTGACACTGAAGTCTTTCTTCTCTCTCTAGTATGTATGTATGTGTACACAAGAATTAAATTTAAAATTCGTCTATACGTTGTCTTATAGGGCCTGGTAGCAAAGGACATATTTCATGTGAGCTACAGAGGTGCAGCACTGAGCAATACTTTGTCACAGGTAAGGTTAATCACGTCAATATTTTGCAACCACTGTGTTCATTTAAGCTTATAGTCTCAAATGTTAACAAAAGAAAAAAATTCTGATTTCAAGTAGCTGAGACACAAATTGGATTTATACAAGTTGGGAAAAAGTAAATATTTAGGTTACGTGGTTTTCTGTTGGACCTGAATGTGAATTCGAAGTAATATTTATATGATTTCATTGCTTTAACTGTGCTTAAATTAAGTAGGAAAGTTTTTGATGATTTGGTTGGTTTAATGACCAGGTAGATATTCGTTTCCTATTATGAGTTCAATATATGTGCAGGTTCTGATCAACAGCTTGCTATACTACCTTCGAAGGCCTGGAACAGAGGAAGATAGTTATTGATGTTTCACGGGTAACAATAATTTGCATAGATGTCGTTTGGTACGCTATTCCACGTCCACTATGTACACCATTTCTATCGGATCTGGTCAACGACTGCCATGTATATAGGTGGCCTTAACTCTAGGCCACAAGAATCCACTCTGATCAGTGTCCTGTATGGCCGTTGATTTGGCTGTCTCTCTTCCGTCGTTTGAATGTGCATCTTTTGTTATTGCTTTTCTCAGTGTATTGCCACATGTTTCCTTAATCCGATATATCATATTCTAAGAACACACCAAAAAAATATATAGGGAAAAGTATTTCTTTTCTGAAAAAATAGATAATTTCTTTTCGAACCTTATCTCTAACTGCCCAAAGTTTTGAGTTAAAAAAGGTAAAATGTTGGAGACGGATGGAATAGATGGTCTTTTTCATAATTTTAAGAAATTCTTATTTTACATATAGTGCGCACCGAACAGATCGAAACCCGGAGGTCGCACTAATCTCGAACTCTAATGTGCCCTGACCCCTGTTTTTTTTCCGTTCATTTTAAATTTTATTTATCTATTTCGTATCGTGTCCGATCATCATCATATCTTGCATCTTCTTCGGTGTCGCGATTGTGTAGTAAGCGATGGCTCTGAGTCGTCTCCATCTCCTCCTCAACAAGCCGCCTCCCCACCCGTTTCTGCCCCCCTCATCTTTCTTCTCTCCTCTCTCCTCAAGCTTCCACGTCTCCTCCCGGCGACCCCGCCCCATCCCGCGCTTCTCCTTCGCCCGTCGTCTCCTTTGCTCCAAATCCGATCCCCCGACCCAGGTGAGAACCTCTCGGGTTTCCCGTTTTTGAATTCCCCCTCCTCCCTCTATTCCTCTGATCAGTCTACTGTCGATTCAGAGCGACCCAAGAAGGGGCGAGCCCGCCCCTTCAATAGTTGGCGATCTGCTGGATTACCTTAACGAGTCTTGGACGCAGTTCCACGCCACCGGTAAATCTGTGAACTCTTCTATTCGTTCCTTCATCCTCTTCCTTTTTCGGGTGCTTTGGTCTGACGCTTTTTTTATTTGTGGCTTTTTTGCAATTCAGCTGAAGCGAAGAGGCAGCTGATCGAGGCTGGTTTCCATTTGCTCAACGAGAATGACGAGTGGGATCTGCGGCCCGGTGGTCGGTACTTCTTCACTCGGAATATGTCCTGCTTGGTGGCTTTTGTGGTTGGAGAGAGGTGAGTTGCGTTATATAGTCAAATGCTTGTTTAACAAATTTAAGAGTCGGTTTACGAAATTGTTACTATTGTAGTTCTGTTAGCGTGGAGACCAAAGAATGATATATTCAGCTTAAGCAATCCCTAATATAGTGAATTTTACTTCATTTTCCTACATTACAAAATTGGGTCCGGTACATGGGGGCAGTGATTTCTTAAAGCACAGAACTATGGTTACTTGGAAAATCATGAATTTGTGAATTTAATCGTGCAGCACAACTCCTCTTGATCGGCACAAACCTATCTATCTTGTTGAATTTTATCTTTTCAAATCCCTATTTGCCATTTTATGAACCTTCTTTATAATGTGGAGGTAATAATTCAAACCTTATGAACAGTGCTAACAACTCAATTACTTGATAATAGATTAAGTTTACTAGTGAGTAGCTAAGATGACATATAAATACTCTTATGGATTTAACAGATGTGGCTTCATGCTTTACTCACTATGTTAATTTGGTTCTATTCCTAATAACAACCTAGAATAACTAAGAACTAAAACAACAGAGTGATCTGGTGTATTTGGAACTTGGACAGTTGCCAACTGCTTTTCATTGCCATTTGTTGGTGATTAGTGATTTTGTATATGATCATTTTCCTTTAGTTCCCTTACATAGTTTTGATATCTTCATTCCCGGCTGTTGCGCCTTTATTTCCATTGCACAGTGATATCTTATGTCTATTATTTGACAAACTAAGGGTGCTATTCTACTTTCTCGTTCTCCGTTGTTGATGTTAGTGGTTTTTTCCCTTGTTTTTGCAGGTATAGTATCGGAAGTGGTTTTCATGTAATTGCTGCTCACACAGATAGCCCATGCTTAAAACTCAAGCCTCGGTCTGCATCATCCAAGTCTGGCTTTCTGATGGTAAATGTGCAAACTTATGGAGGTGGATTGTGGCACACATGGTTTGATAGAGATCTAAGTGTAGCTGGGAGAGTTATTCTGAAAGATGGCCATGGTTCATTTAGTCATAAACTTGTTAAAGTGAGGAGACCTTTGCTACGTGTACCAACATTGGCCATTCATCTTGACCGGTTGCTGCCTATTTCCTCCTTCAATTATGGATTGTTTCAATTTATTCACATTCAAATGCATGATGAATTACATTTCAGTCCATCATGATTGTACTATCTGCCATATGATATTCCAAGTTAGGCAAAAATGTTTTCAAACCAAGTCTGGTATTACAGATGAAACAATAACATGGCTCATCAGTACAATATATAAATATTAAATATATAAATCTTTTCATTTCAGATCCATGTCTATAAGAAATAGGGAAGTCATTGTGTCCAAAAGCCAATGTTTTTTTAGTAAATTTTTGTTTTCAAACTTATAAACTTTTGGGATACATCTTCCAGCTACATGCTAATTTCATTTTTAAAGGAATCCTCTTTTTTTTAAAACAAATGGGCTATCCTTATTTCCGAAGCCTTTTATATTCCACTTTCTTTCTCGAAGAATGTATATTCTTTTGAACTTGTGGCATGTAAATGTGAAATATCATACATCTTTTTAGACATGGTTGTTCTCTCTGAAAGCCTAAAATTCACTGCAAGAAGTTTAAATTTACATTGTACATTCTCATGTTCTTTGTAAGCATTTCAACGATTTCAATTTGCATTTGCACTTATAAGATCAATTTTTCTGTTTATTTCACACTGTATGTTTCCTGATTTATCTATTTATTCACTCCAGTAAATTCGTTGTGTTTGCACATGAATAAATAAACTACAATGTTCAAAAGTTGGTTTCATTTTATCCAAACCATTCTGATGTATGAACCCAAAAGCTAACTTTCCTTTATATAGCACAGTGAATACTGAAGGTTTTAAACCAAACTTGGAGACACAGCTTCTTCCGCTAATTGCAACAAAAATTGAGGATGCTGAAATGAAATCTGAGGACAAGAAAATAGCACCTTCATCAAAAAGTGCTCATCATTCGCTGCTCTTGCAGGTATTTGCACAATCATGATGTGTATTCAGTTTTTATCTATTTAGCTTCAAACAAAATTGGTGTTGTGGTGCTTAATGTTTTTATGTAAATTTTCAGGTCTTATGCGAAGAACTCAGTTGTGATGTTAGTGATATTATGGATATGGAGCTGAATGTTTGTGATACTCAGCCTAGTTGCCTTGGAGGTGGAAATAATGAATTTATATTCTCTGGAAGACTGGACAATCTTGCTTCAAGTTATTGTGCACTCAGAGCTCTGATAGATACATGTCGGTTGCCTGGAGATTTAGCAAATGAGCAAGCTATCCGAATGGTTGCTCTGTTTGATAATGAAGAGGTATTACTTTCAATATATCTTTTAACCAGATTCATATGTTTTGTATTATTTGATGGCTTTATCTATAACTTGTTTTAATTACCTGCTTGGATCCTGACTGACTCATGCTTATCTCCAGTTTACTATATTGAAGTGTCATTTCTTAAGAACGAATGATGTACAACATACAATCACCACTGCATGCTACATGAGCATATGATTTGTCCTTTGCAAATGATCTGATATATGAACAGGCATTGAACCATTCATTTATCTACAGTAGTAATGTGCTACTTCTGAACTTTGGAGAGTAAATTGTATTTACATGAACTTTACAATCAGTTCTGATACATATGAAGATATATACACTTGAAAATTTGAAATGCTATTTTGGCGTACTAGTGATTTCAAACACATTCTACAACCATGTTGTTTGATTAGTTGTGTTTCTTTTTCCTTTTCTTCTTGATGCATAATGCATCATATATGGAACACTCCAGTTTAGTGCCATATTGGAAGTGGCTAAGACTAAGATTGACTTATGAGGGTGTTAACTTGGGCTTAAGAATTTTGAGCTCGTGATTTAGTTTCAACGAAGTTAATAGGCTAGTTATCTCATCAGGCTAGTTCGTGATAATTGATATTAGAATTGACCTAGTCTTGGGTCATAGTAAGGGGTTCAATTAGGAAATGATTACCCGTGGATACAATCAGAGGGCACGTCATGGCGTAGAGCCACCATTGACTTATGTTTCACATACATAATGCTAGGTTTTGATCTGGGCTATGTTGGGCCTTGATAAGGATGTTAAATCCTTAAGTGGATTGTCATTTTAAGATGTGATCCTAATTTTACAGTTTTGATAAGTGGAAATTGAACATTTGTATCTATAAACATTGCCATTAGTCAAAATATGTAAGATATGATTTAGTAATTGAATAATTTGGAAAATATTACTGAGAAGCTAATTACAATTATAGAATTTATCTATTTGTTTCTTTATCATTTTGTCTAAACTGAGATAATAAATTAGAAATTAGACAAGAAATGTCATGAAGAAAATTTGTAGACTCAAGACTTCAGCAATGGTGTCTTAAGAAGAAACCATGATGTATAAAGGTTCAAGAAAATTTATTATTGTCAGCCCTTCAACTGGGATAACTGGGTATTCATTGTTAGAAAAAAGGAGATACCATGTGATGGTTTTAACCTTCTTTAAGGGTTTTTATTTCACAAATTAAAGAATGAAGAAAAGATTCCAAAAATAGGAAAATACGATATCGCATGTTGTTCGAAACGATGTTGGGTTTTTTGGTTATTCATAGTGCAGGATAAAACGTGAGAAGAGAGAGAGTAGAAGAATTGGAAAATGGCAGATGATAGAAGATGGAGAATAGAAAAGAGACGAGATATATAAATGAACCAATTTCTGGCCTGCTAATTGTCCTGATCTGAACAATACTGGGATCCAACTTTCTCAAGCATAATATAAGATATATGTTGGTCAATTAATTAAAATCAGAGGCCTGAAATGGCCCTAAGATCATTCATATTCAAAACAGAAAAGTTGAGTGTACTATTAGGTATGCAGTAGAACTTCTTCAGTTAGACTAAGGAATAGTTTGAAATTGTGATGACTCTATTGTTCTAGTTTTGTCCTTAAAATTCATATGAATATAGGAAAGGTGAAGTGGAAACTAACAATATTCAGGTGACTGCATCAGATAATAGGAACACATATCCGGTCAAGTGTTGTAGTGCTATAGTGCTTCTGGAGCAACATCATATTGGATAAAGTGGAAAGAGAATAGGTTTCATTGTTATTATTTACTAATGTCCAACATAAATGTTGTGGGTACTTGAAAAGGTTCAGATGGAAGTGATGGAAAAAGAGATTAAATGAAAATAAACATAAAACCTATTAAACACAATGCTCATTCCTATATAAATTGGATCAATTCCTGATTTTTGCAACTTAGCTTGAGACAGTACCTGAAGTTGACAATGCTTGTCTATCATAAGATTCCTATCTTCAAATGGTGTATCAGAAGAAACAATACCTCAAACATAATGTGTATTCTTCTGTTTGTTCCATTTTTACTCAATTGTCAAAAGCACACACAATATTTTTTTTAGTTGTATTATGTTGTTTTGGAATTGACAGGTGGGATCAAACTCTATGCAAGGGGCAGGTGCACCAACCATTTTCCAGGCTATGAGACGCATTGTTGATTGCTTGGCTCAGGAGCGATTTAGAGAGGGTTCATTTGAACGTGCATTACGTTCATCTTTTCTTGGTATTCTGTTGCTAATTTTCTTTTGCTTGAAGATAGAGTACAATAAGAATTCACATAGTACTTACTATCTGCAAAAATGTGAACTGTATTCTTTGTGATAGGATCAGTCTGAAGTTTTCTGGAGCAGACAGTATTTTTTGTAAATTACCTTCACATGCCCTCATAATAATTTTTATTTCCTTTTTTCTTTAATGATGGTAATTTATTTTTATCTTAATAAAGAAATTGCTCGTCCTTTTGAAATGTCATGATATTTGTCCTTGGGGTGTTGAAAACAACTATTAGTTAGTTGACAAATAAAAATATGCCCACAAATTCAGTTACACTTATGCCCATCCAAATTCTGTCATTCTTTTATGGTCAAAAAGTCCTTGAACAATTTGAATATAGAATTCTGTGATTGAGATTGTAGATTGTTGGATATATAGATAGCTTCTTTTTATGCATCGTTGCAGAATCATCAACTCTGAAAGAGTGCTTTTCATCGGAACTATTACTATGCTATTGTTGCTGGTTCTATGGGTGATCTAAAGCTTCTTTTCTCTTTCTTTGCTATTCTAGGAATTTTAAGATACATGTCTGGTTTTATTTCCATTCCAATTTCTAGTGGGTATCTAGTAGTTATAAATTTTGAAGTGCTGGAGCATGTAAATTGCAGTAATGAACTAACTTAAAAGTTCTAGCAGTACAACTACAACATTTCAAGAGTTGTATTGAAGGTATAAGAGATGAGGTTGATACGAAATTATTGGATGTCTGCAGAGTGTCAACTTTATATCTGAGTTGTTGACCAAGTGGGACACCAAGAAATTTCAACTTTTGTTAGCTTTTTCATGTCTCCTTTGTGTGGTTTTCGTACATGATAAAAGAAATCAAATGTGATGCTGATTTTCTGAAATGGATATAATTACATGGATTATCGGTATAAGGTCTGATAATCTACTAGTGGATCTTATGTTTTGTCTATTTGTTGTTTCTCAGTGTCGGCAGACATGGCACATGGTCTCCACCCAAATTTTCCAGACAAATATGAAGAGCACCACAGACCAGCTCTACAAAAAGGAGTTGTGATCAAACATAATGCCAATCAGCGTTATGCCACAAGTTCTTTAACTGCATTTCTTTTTAAAGAAGTAGCAAATGTTCATAACCTTCCAGTTCAGGTATTGCCAATGAATTATATGATCTTCTGGATTACATTCTCAAATAAAATCTCTTTCTTTAAGGTGTTTTTTCTTGCAATGCATTCGTTGAAGACTCGACAATGTATTACATGTTATCCATTATTTCTAGTCCGTGGGGATGAGTAACTGTTGTCCTTTTTCTCTGTATTATTGACTTTGTTACCTAGAAGTGAACCTTTTAGAGATTAATACATCTATAAAATTAGCTTAATGGAAGTCTCCTTGACTTGCTTTTTTTCTGCAATAATATGTAACTTCAATGTCTCCCTACATCGATGGCACAGAGGCATAGTAGATACATATGCAAAATTTATGGTACATGCCTTGTCAGTAGATCTTATGTTATACTTTTGGCATTCCATAAGAATCTGTTCTAGGATTTTCTTGCTTTTGTAGGAAAACTGTTGGCACTCTGTTCTGAGAACTTATCGATCTAAAAGATTCATTATTTTGACAGTTAGTCTTAGTCTATTTCTATATCAAATGGAGTACTAAGCAGAGAAATAAATTCCTCTTTATATTATGATAAGGAAGTTGAAAATGGATTGAAGGAATCATAGTCATATTTTTGAGCAGTCACCTATGCATAGGCAGATTGCCACATCCTATCACGTCATCAATGGTATCCACTATCCAAGTTCTGAGATGGTTTATCTAGAGGGTTTACTCTTTTTATAATCATTCAGGTATTAGCATGAGTGTTCTTTGGGAAGGGTTCTTGCTATTGATGTTGTTTGTATGTTTCTTCTATGTGAGCTTTTGAAAAAAGAAAAAACCACAAAGCTAGGTAGGTATTTTTTGTTCATCGGCAGTGGGAATCTTGGTGCCCTTCCACTGTGGACAATATATTTCATTAATACAGCTAAAACAAAAAAATTTCTTCCTCCGAGTCGCAGAAACCACTTGAGCACCCTATAGTGGGAATTGTGAATATAACATACTTTCAACACACCTTTTTTTCCCTTTCTATTGAGGTAGTAGCAATCAAGAGTTGCATGATCCATCTGAGCGTTTTGACAGAAAGTGTTTTCAATTTTTACATGACAACATAATCTTGAAATTGGTTGTGTTCTTTCTTGGTCATGGTTGACTTATTGATTAACTTGTAAAATCTTTCAATAACAGTCTTCAAGTTTTTACTATTTTATTGCAGATAGACGTTTCATAAAACATTGCTGACCTTTGTAACCCATGTAGGAATTTGTCGTAAGAAATGATATGGGATGTGGGTCAACTATTGGCCCTATACTTGCTTCAGGGGTTGGTATCCGAACTGTTGACTGTGGCATTCCTCAGCTGTCAATGCACAGGTGAGTCTCTCATGGCATCATCGTATTGTTTGTATTTATTCTGCACTCCTTTTTTGTTGTTTAAACATGTGAAAAATAATATCGTCACAAAAAATTATGCTGGGCAATAAAAAATGTTGGACACACTGAAGTTCAGTGTGACTTAGCTTGAGCAACCTACATCACACTATACCATCCCATAACCCACAGTGACTGAACCACGTTAGCTGAAGCCTAATGGTAAGCTTCTTCTGAGATGATACCTGTGAGCGATTAAAAATGTTCACCAGGATGATGGGTCACAGATAGATTTAATAGAGAGGTAAATGTGTTTGCTAAACCTAACACAAAATTCTCAGGGTAAAAACTGTATAATGACGACAAAAAAAGGAGAATCCACAAACATCAACTTGACATTGCATGCGCCATATCAAGCAATTGAGGATTGCAGGTAGGTATGTCTTGTGCTATTTGAGTTTGGAGTCCCATTGAAGGTGCATCTAAGCCCATTTGCTATGGCTACTTCATGAACTTAAAAATCCAATTCACACTGCTGACACCCGCAAATGGACTACACCCCTTTTGTCACTCTAAAGGATTATATATTAACTAAAAACTATAAACATAGTCTGACAAAGTGACAGATTTGCAGAAACAGAAGTTCTTTTTGTTGTTTCACCATTAAACTATTGTTTCCTATATAATGTAATGTGTAATGTTTACTGGCTTTTGTAGCCCTGCTTATTTATATGATAGTTGCTGTATCTTTTAATTTTACTTGACGCCTTGGTTTCCACGGCATCGTTTTTATAGGGAACTTGTTTCTACTAACAATTATTGATTTCATAGATTTTGTATAATATAGTTTAAGAACAAACATGGCATGACAGACAAGTTTGTAATCTAAAAGATAAAATTTCAAAAAATATAAATTGGAAACAGATGCAGGATTGTGATGGAATTTGGCAATCATTTGGTATAGCATGTGTGACAGCAGAACAATGTACTGCAAAGGAGAATACAGCACGCCATATGAATGTTCTCGTTTATCCTCAGTTTTTCTCAAGTGGTGGTTACCTACTGTAATCTAACTTATATTTGGGTTATGCTGCAGTGTCAGGGAGATATGCGGCAAAGACGATATCGATATTGCTTATAAGCATTTCATGGCCTTCTTCCAATCGTTTTCAGACATCGACAAGAAGCTAAGTGTAGATTTTTAGTTCAAGATTTCCTTCACTTAAATTCTCTTTTATCTTGTCCAATAATTCTTTCATCATCTGTGCTCCCGGCATTCTTTAAGCATAAGAAGATTTACTTTACAAACTAATTCTGACAGCATATAAATCTGTTGGCCAAATAATTATCCAACTACACATGAATCTGTAAGCACGGTTCCTTCGAAAAGGCTGGCAGCTATTTGTTTCTTAGCTAGCTAATTACTTGATGGTAAAAGTAAAGAAAAAGCTTTTGCCTGAGATTTATTAGCGTCTCTTAGTTTAAGAAGTTTCTTTATATTTTTTTTTATCAATGCAACTCTCTTAAAAGTATTGTTGTTTCGTGAGAGGAAAAACATAAAACAAAGATTTATTGAGAATAAAACTTATGCCCAATAATTTCGCCTTCCTTCTACCAACTTGGCTTAATTTACTAATCCTTGTCTTTGTTCGTAAAAATTTTGGCATAAAATGGATTGACAATCGAAGAAGATAAAATTGCATATGAATCTATCTAAAGTTAACGTTCTTTATTTTATCCCTCTAAATTTATTATGACACACACATATATCCCCAAAAACACTAATAACATAGCAGATGTATAATTGTCTTTTGTATCTATTAGTTGATTGTCATAATGATGTGAACTCCTATCCTCTTCTGTAATACGTCTACTATTATCTTTCCATATTTTAGATAATCCAAACTATTATTTATAAATTATATATATATATATATATATATATTAGTTTTTAGGTTTTGTGAGAATCTATGGCTTAATTTAAATTTAGAGGAATAAGTATAGAAGAATTCTTTGAAAAAAAGTGTTATGTTTGACAATTTTTCAAATAGTATCCCAGGAGAAATTTTTGTAGGATTTTTTTTTTTTCTTTTCAGAATGATCATTCTACCCTTGTCGGTCATCACCCTTCGTCGTTGTATCTTTGCCTTACTGGCCACCCCCTTCATCTTGAACAATCACTCATCACCCATGCATGAAGGTTTTGTCCTCATCAGACCTTAGCAGACACTTTTGTTGCTCGCAAGCCCTCCTCTTCATTGACTATGGGTGTGGAAGGAGAGGGGACTTTGTCATCATCCACCGGCAATGAAAGAGAGGGGATGGTCCGCGTGCCCTCGCAAGCCCCCTCATCATCCATCACGGGTGAGGAAGGGGAGGGGGCGACCCGTTCTCCCTCGCCATTGGCAATAGGGAAGGAAGGAGAGAGGGGTACCTTGTGCCTTCATCGTGGCCTTTAGACCCCACTTGCATCGTTGATCGCAAGCGAGGAAAGAGAGGGTGCGACCCATGCAACCTCTTCATTGTCGCCTATAGACCCCACTTGCATCGTTGATCGCAAGCGAGGAAAGAGAGGGGGTGACCCATGCAACCTCACTGTCTCTTGGTGGGGAGCACCTCTGTAGGCTTCCCTTTCAACTGCAAGTAATGAGGAAGGAGAGGACGTGACTCATGGGTTCCACGAAGGAAGGGGCGGTATGAGGAGGCAAGGGCAACAACAGAATCGATGGAATTAGAGGTCAAATGATATTTTTAGACGACTAATGAGCATGGAAATTTTTGAAAGTTAGGACGCTTTACGAAAAATTTTTAAAGATAAATTTTTTTTTTAATTCACCCATAATTTATTGTGAAGAGATATGTTTATAATTTTACATTAAAAAGGTAGATTTCTAATAATATTTTTTACTATTTACAATCATACTTTAAGAATTTTAAATATTTCTAAAATACGTCTTTATAAATAGACATAATGTCATATTTTTCTGCCTTCTCCTCTTTCTCAATCCAACTAATAGTAATACGAGCGAGCATGAGTGATGGTCACGGGATGAGGTTGGCCCTTGCGAGGGTCGCTCACATAGGAGAAGAGTAGGAAGAATTATAAACGCAAACAATGGAGTGGACGTCAACGATATCAACAATGAGCGAAGGTGTTAGGTCATCGAAAGGGGTGACAAGCGACATCACCTTCGATTACACGTACGACGAGCATTAACGGGGCATTTATGACATGGATGATGAGCGAAGAGGTATTAAGGGGGCAACCAGCAGCCAGCAATGCCGGCGACTGAGTGACGTGGGGCAATGAATTGATGAAATAAAGAGGTTGTGAAGAAGAAAAAATAAATAAATAAATAAATAAATAAATAAAAGATAGATAATTGTGGGGTTGAAAATAATAAAATGTCATGTTTTAAATAGTTCTAATGGAATTATCAATAGCAAAGGATTTACTAATAGGACCGTGAATAGCTTCTTAAGAAGACTTGGCGTCGTTCGTCGTTCGTCGTTCGTCGTTCGTCGTCGTTGCGTCCATTAATACTTCGACGAAGGTGGTGGCGGTCTCGCTTCTCTGAAGTGGTATCGAACTCTCGATCACCCTTCGCCCTCATCCCCGTGTCTCTCGTGAAGAACCCCGTCTCCGGAGTCCCGCGTAGAACACGCCCCAGCGGAGCTCCAAGCCCCGGCCGGCTTCGAACCGTCTCCCTTCCACGCGGCCGCTGGATTTCTTGTAGACCTCGGCCCGGAGGTGAGCCGTGACGCTCCGCTCTCCCAGGTGGACTCTCGCACCCCGGCTTCGGGAGATGGGAGTGGCCTCTCCCTAAACTCGCCGGCCGCGCGATGGCTCGAGCCGGCGGCGGCCACGTCGCCGAAGAACTCTGGTAAATTCTTGCTTTTTCTTTGCTCGCCTTCTTGATTGATGTTCAGATGTTAAAGCACTCGATTTTGATGGGTTTTCGTGTTTGGGGAAATTATACAAGGCGGAAAGGGATAGACACTGCTCGACTCAATCGCAGCACGGTGTGGTTCTTCGATCACAAGAAGCTTAAGACGCCGATGTCGCGTTAGATTGAGTGCTTCTAAGGCTCGTTAACTCCTCTTTCATTTCTTTTATCTTTGTCTTTGGTTTGTAAATTCTGATAATGACCAAAACAAAAGGTAAAAATAAAAAGAATTTTTTGATTTGTGAGACAATTATTGGTTGATCACAGATCGGTCAAGGATTCTCCGAGGATATGCCAAAGCTCTGAAGCTGGCTTTTCAGTTCTGGGATTGAAGCTGTAAGTACTTGCTTGTAGTTAATTCTACTGTTCTTGATTTGTTTGTTCCAGCAGGCATGTCTTATGCTAGTCATAGTCATAGTGTGTGTGTGTGTGTTTTCGTTGACGAGAAAAGAGTTAATTATATATTTTTTTTTATAATTAATTATATTTAGTATCCCGATCTTTGTATATTTAAAAGTTATAATAGAATTCCGTAAAATATCGAGATCCTTATACAAGGTTAAAAAGTTTAAAAGATAACTTTATAAGATTAAAAATTAAAAGAGGTATAGGTTTTGTTGGAGTAACGAGGTCAAATATTTTATTTTCGTAAACATAGGATCTTAATATAACATTTAAAAGTATAAGGATCGAGATGCTAAAGTAACTAATTACATAGAGTTAATCTATAATTAGCCCACAAGAAAAAATATAACTCGAATTATTCGATAAACCAGATACCTCGAACGTCATGAAACTTATGTAGAAGTAAATATGCACATCAATACTATATCATTCTCCTCTCTTTTTTTTTTTTTTTTACGGATTCACTACAATCAATAAATTGATCGATAATTAAAACTCAAAAAGTTTCATTCATTCCAGAGTTCTTCTCGACAAAATAATCTATCAAAGTTAGGATTTTCTTTCTGGTGACCAATTATTTTAAGAACTACTTAATCTAACATCAACGATTATCCAATGATGCCGAAGCTATGATGAACATGACATTTCAGTACAAAAAATTGACTAGAAGTACACAAGAAGTTTCTTGTGCTTGTAGTTAGTTCTCCTGTTCTTGATTTGTTCCAGCAGTCATATCTTACGCTAGTCATAGTGTCTATTTTCGTTGACAAGAAAAAGTCAAGAGGATGACTACACCTATCCAACAATCCTAGCAGCTGACTGTGTTAACACCAACTGGTAATGCAGAGCTCTTTTGTTGCCACAACAATGTGTCAAAAGAAAGCTATAGTCTGCATATATGCAGGTCTGAATGATTTCTCTGCCTTAGCATATGCAAGGTACTACATGCTTCAAAGTAATCAATGAGTCGTATACGATATTTCGATTCATACACTTATAAAAGTAAAATATTTAATCTCATTTGTCCTCACATCATCGATTTTTTTGATAAAAAGACTGCCCGTGTTATCACATGAGGAAAACAGCACTAAAACATGATTAAAAAAATAATTTCATAATGTTATTTTTATCGATATTAATTTTTCCTTTTTAACTTCTGTGAAAACATTTTCCTTCTCCGACCTCAAAAGATGAAGAGGAGACGAGATCACAAGAGAGAGATTCTTTCTACCGAATGTTTAAGAGAAAAGATTGAGTAATTGAATAGCACCGTCTCACTTCATTTATCAATAAAACCCTTCTCTCTTTTTTTTTCTACTAATTTTTAATCTTACAAAATTAACTTTTTAATCTTATTTTAGAATTAATTTTCATATACGATAACATGTGCGATATTTTCATCAATAAAATCGATATAACGCGAGGAGAAACAGGATTAAATGTTTTACTTTCATAAGTATAAGGATCACAATATAATTTTTGAATATAAAGAGACCAAAATATTAAAATGTCATGACTAATTATGAAGAATAATCTATAATTAGACCGTCATGACTATATCAGAATTCTGATTAGATTAGATTCAGTATTAGTGTATGCTCGGAAATCTCTTGGAATCATCAAGCTTTATTATCACACATGCTGAAATAGATATCAAAGTCCATCGTACATGAACAAAACAGAGATAGACACAGAAGCATAACGAGCCATACCAGAAAATTTGCTTTATAATTCTGCACATCTTTGAGCTTGATAATTAGATTTTACTGGCAAATGCAAGACCTTCCTTCTCCAGCTGTTCAGGGTCCGGCACTGGTGGCTGGAGCTTAGCTACCTTGGCTATCAATTTGTTCTCCTCAAGAGATCCAGATTCGAGGAACACGCCTACCACCTTCCCCTCCTTGATCCAGTAAGTACCAAACTTTGGTTTTGCAGACGTAGGATCATTGTCTCCAAAGAGGATTGTGTCCCCGACATTGTCTCCATAGAATTGCCATGACAAGTCAAATGAGCGTGAGTAGAAGTAGGGAAGGTAGTCGTATTCCTCTATCGATTCGCCTTCTTCTACCGCCTTGATTGCCTACATAGGATAAGATAAGACAAAAAATAAGAACCCAGACTGTTCATTCTGCCTACTTTCTATGATGCAAACACGGGAAGAATACCGTTAGAAAGCTCACCTTGACAGCTTGCTCAGCAGATTTTCTTGCATGATCGACATGTTCGACTCTCCTTTGTTCATTGTAGAGCTTTAAAGGGAATGTAGCGACATCTCCCACAGCATAGACATCAGGAATGCTTGTCTTGAAGAAACCATCAGTCTGATACCAGTGTAAAAATTTCTTTGTTGGAATATGAAAATGGCATTTCGTACAATATGTCAGCAGTAAAGAAGATGAGCAGTAACAATTTAAGCAACAGGTAGCCAAAATTTACGGAGCCCTTTCCTAACAGCAGCTTATAAATAGTTGGATGGATGATAGTGATCATTAGAAAGCTAAAATTTTTAAGTCTAAAGGCTAATTTATACATCATGCCAAGGATAAAAAGTAACATCCTAACGGTAAAGTGTAGACAAGAAACTTCTTCTGCTTGTGTTTCCAGAAACAATAGCTTGTCAAATTATAGCTGATGTTCATTATATAATAAGAAAGGATGTTTATCTCACCTTAATTCCACCTTTTTCCTCTTCTACCTGACCTTTAAATAGTGTAATAAGTGGTCTGCCACCAACACCGACAACAACAATATCAGCCTCCAAGACTCTTCCATCCTTCAACCTTACAGCGGTTACCTGATAAACACATTATGGGCTTGGATTAAGAAGATTACCATATCACCAACTTACCACTAGGAGTTCTACAGCACCAGAGACTTACATCTCCATTTGCATCAGAATCAAATCCAACTGCTACAGTCCCTTTGATTATTTTGATCCCTTTATTTGCATAATAACCCTCATAAAAAGCAGCAATTCCTGCAGTAAATAGCCGTGGCACTGCAAAAAAAAAAGGGGCCTGCATAAGAATAGCAAGTTATTATGTTCAAGAACTCTAGAGTAACCAAATTTGATACATCCAGTCAGGATCTTTTCAAAGGTCACAAAATTAGGCAAAAGTCACTCAATTTATGGTTGCTGATCACGATATTAACTGAATAAGAAAAAAGAGCTGTTAAATGAAGTTCCATTGATAACACAATAAAGGCAAGCATCCTTGCACCCTGGGACGTGGAGAGACAGTATATTCAAACAGCAAAGACATCCCCAAGTGAAAAGAAATGAGACCTTTTGTCATCCTAATAATTCATAGACACTGAAATGTAACTTACTGCACCAAGGCTCAGGGTACACCATGGTGACATCTAAATTATTGATTTTGAGTGCTGCACCAAGCTCAAGACCAATGTACCCTCCTCCAACAATCACAGCCTTTCCATCTTTCTTTGCATGAATTGCAGCAACAAGTTTATCAGCATCATCAATCTCCCGCAAGTAAAATATGTTATTTGCATCTGCACCTTGGACGCCAAAGTCTGAAAGTCTTATAACCTACATAGCACAGACATCCAATGAAAAACTAGATGAAATAAGGAATTGGCAAGTGTATTTGATGACTCAATAGGACTTAGTCAAGTAAATTGGAGAAGAAAATGTAAGTCAAGATGGACGTTCAACCAAATATGAGCTCAAAGATTAGGACAAAGATATGTGAAAAGATGTGTCTATTCAGTTCATAGTTCCTTGACTTACTGTGGAGCCAGTAGCAATGATCAAAATATCATACTTAATGATCACATCAGCTGCACTTGTAAGAGTCTTGGATGCTAGATCAGCTTTTACAATTTCCATACCAAGTATAAGCTCAATGCCTGCCAAGAAAGTTATATCCTTGAGAATCTTAAACAAAAGTTTGAATGATGAAAAGTGCTGCAAGCAAGGGAGTTGTCAAGTGCAAAAAGTTTGGCTACAAAGATAGCAAGGGATAGAGCATTACCATTTCTTGATTAAAGTTACTGGCACCAACAGATCCTAAAAATATTAGTTCATATTTCATGCAACCATACACTACTCAAAATCGGCAAGAACCGATAAAGAATTTCAGTGGGTAATGACAATGCACGGATCCAGGAAATGTGACAATAAAGTTATAGTCTATCTGAATTAACCATTTCAAGGTTAAGCAAGCTCTACCATGCAAAAAAAAAGAGAGAGAGAGAACAAATTTACCTTTCTCAGCATACCATTCTGGAAGCAGTCTTTCTCCGCCGCTGCCAACACAGACATGAAACCCTGGTAATCTTGCAGCACCTGTAGACCAGAATGTGGATGAAAGAAAAGAATCTATGATCAATCTTTCTTTACCTAAAAGATTCCTTATGCAACTACTCACCATGGAATAGATCATATGTTTGGCAAAAGAGAGATTATGTACATCTACAAGGATGCAACTGGTAGTAAAAGATAGGCAGACAAACAAGCAAAATTTAATGAATTTTTAATTGCCAAGATTATCTAACTTTCATTAATACATAGATTTAAATTTTAATATTGATGAATATAACAAGTCATTGACAGGAAAGCAGAACCATGAATACTGTAAAAAAATGGTCACTGAAGAGGAACTTGTCAGGCAAATGTCTATAAGCATTTAAATTGTAAAGATATGCAACTAAAAGCCTCATATCTGGTCCGAAGCAGCTTGATCTCTTTCTGTATAATGTCAAAACTAAAGATTGATCTACTTAAGTTGATCTGCTTATAAGGGTCATCCTTTAGCCAGAATAAAAGGTACCAAATGAGCTTAACAAATCAAAGGGGAGGAACTAGCAAGTCAACATGACTAACACAGGCAAACTCAACTATTAGTTGTTTTGTCCATGAATGATGAAACCACTGAACTATTGGTAAGATGTGCGTTAGATGCAGTCAGATTGAATTTTGTGAATATGATATTTTGGCATTTCACTCTGATGTTTTGGTATAGTGCAAGTAAATAACCTGACGAAGAACATCAAACATATATATGCTTAATTATAAGATTCTGTGATATAGATGAATATGTGCAACAGGAAGGAATCTTCAAGTCACCACACAATCTTGAATTAAGGTTATAGGAACAGTTAAATGACAAAATCCAATGAGGTTATTGTCAAATGTGAAAATTATATGGTTCGACAGCAAAGACATATTGTCGGCTATTTGCCATTACAAGTTCAACATACCTTGAGGGAAAAGGTAGCCTTTGCTGAGCGCTGGCCGTTCATAAGGAGCCACCTAAATAATTCACTAAGATACATCAATAAAGAATCTTTGCAGAAATTTCAAGAACAAGGTCTAAGATGAACTGAATGGAAGTGTGAATTATCGTTCAATAAAAAAATGATTTTCTTATCCCAAATTAAGGAAAAACATATAGAATCATTATAAGATACCTATAAGAATCATCTAACTGGATGTTTTACTGATTTGTTATTAAGGTGTAAGTTTTGCCTCGGTCAAAAATGACTTGTGAATTCTAAATTAAGGGGAAATTATAAAAATACTACAGGATCGTCTAGCTAGATTCTTTCTTCTTGCTTTGAAGGCAGGATAAACATATGAGCAGATTATATACATCGCATGTGATCATTGTTCGTCCTGCAATTCTTGAATGATTTTTTTCAAGGACCAATCATTCAAAGAATTATTGGAGAAGATGTAATGTCAATATCATCTACTGTACCATCGCATGCTAAGATGCCAAGTTAATCATTCTAATCTCAGAACAATCAGAGTTGTAGCTTCCAATTCAAAAAACATTTATTGTGATAACACAGACAATCCTTAAAACGACATGAAACCATCTCACTATGACAGTAACAGAAGAATTTGACAGGAAAAGAAAACAGTCTATACAGAGATGGTAGTTCATTTTGTGGGATGATAGAGGCTGGTGAAGGCAGCCATAGCAATTTCCTAGTGCTCATATACTAGATTATATTCATACAACTTAAGAAAATGAATCCATCATGAAAAGAAATTATTACTAACTACCGTAAAGCCTGGTTCCTGTTTGACAGGCAAAAAAAACTTTGATGACCCCTCATAATTTCAAAGTTAAATCAGACCATATATTTCAGTTACCACATATGCAAGATACACACAATTTCCCTGTATGTCAGAAAAGCACCAGTACCAGTGGATGTTCTATAAAGGTTTTGATAAGATGATCAAGAAGGAAATAAGCATATAAAACCATACCGACTCTTTGGATATGATTGCTAGCTCTCCTGGGTTGAGGCCAAGCTTCACAAACTCCCTAGCTGCATATCCCTAAATCACAAAAAGGGGAAAATTACATGAATTCATAATCAGTCCAATCAAACAATTTAATCTCTCCAGCATTCCCTAAATAGTCTAACGGGTCAAACACGCTCTTGGATCCACGACCTTCTCCCGCAATCATACGCAAAGGATAAAAGACAGGAAGCCGATCAAGAAATCAAACGATGGAGGAGCGCGAGGCTAGCTCACCGCTGCAACGCCGCCGCCGAGGATCACGTATTTGAAGTGCTTCTCCGCCATGGATCGATTGGAGGAACAC
Source organism: Musa acuminata AAA Group (assembly GCF_036884655.1). Lineage (NCBI taxonomy): Eukaryota > Viridiplantae > Streptophyta > Magnoliopsida > Zingiberales > Musaceae > Musa > Musa acuminata. The sequence continues at coordinate 33,140,538 of NC_088339.1, read as the reverse complement.
GATCGCGTAGCGAATTGGTATCCGAGAAGAATTAGGGACGAAAGAGCTCAATCGCGTATATACCTATATATACGTAGAAGCAGAACGGGCAAAAGGAGAACATAGTATATTAGGTCGCAACGCACGCCTTTTATTCCGGAGCTCGTCATAACGTCTCGACGTTCGTCGGGACTTACGTCACGACTGGCCGGTGCGGTTCTCGATTCGTGACATCGGCCGTTACGATCGCCGTCGTCGTCTCAGTCGTGACGTAGGTCGGGTTTCGAAACGCCTCACTCGCTCTGTGACGGTGTGTACGAGTGGGTAGGGAAGAATTGGTGCGGCAGGCGGCCAATTGGTGAGAGCGTGGAGTGGACGGATTGGGTCAAACACGTGATCTGGGCCGTTCATCTCTCCTGCGACTACGGCGGTGGCCGCCAAAAGTAGCCGGCCACGAGGTGGCGAAACGCGGGATGACCAGTAGTTGCCTGCAAAGGGAGGTTCCCTTTTAAGTTCAAAATACCTCGGCTTAGATAAATGAATCCAGATGGAAAACCATCCAAGTACGTAGTAATCCCGGATCGATCATTTAATTATGACTATTATTGTTATTATTATTATATGTTGAAATTATATTTTTCTAAAAAAAAATATTTTTTCTCTAAAGATATCTCTAGTTTTATTTTTCTCGAAAAATGTCTCTTATTACGAATTATATCTAAAATATCTCTCATCAACTTTAATGGTAATTTTCTGACTAATTTTCTTGTCAGTTTTGGATCCTGACAATGTTTTCAATTTGACTCATTTATAATATTTTTAACAATATTATATTATTTTTATTAATAGATTAAAAATATTATAAATAACATCTCTTTGTGATTGCCTTCCATTACAATATCATTTTACGTGATATCATATATATACATATATATATATATATATATATGTATATACATATATATATTCTTTTTTTTCTTGAGAAACTCACTGAACCCAACCGATATTGCATCCATGTTGGGATTTGGTTTGGGTTGGGCTCTCAGCGGATTCATGTCATCATTTCTTCCATCGACTCTATCAAACGTTAAAACCTTGCAAGAGCTTCAAACAATCAATAGGTCGTAGAAGTGGGCAGGTTGGTGTCTTCTGCTGCTGCAGCTGAGCAGTGCACTCATGGCGAGGGCTGCTGCTACAGCGTTGACACCCTGGTCCAACACATTAGTTTTTAGTCGCCATGCACCATATCTCACCTTCCTCCATAGCTCTTTCGCAACCTACTTTACATGAAAGCAAAGCAAACTTTCTTGTGCACAATGCTCAGCCACACCCGGAGTTTCCAAGTGCCGAGGGGAAAATATTATGCATGCATGATCGATCACACACCTGGCTTGTGAGCTGCAAGGAAGGGAAAAATAAAGGTGAGGGAGTTGTGTCATGTTCAAGCTGGTGGAATCCAGCTGGTGGTTACCAGAGGCAGCTGATCCATTGCATCCTTGTGCCTTTGTCTTGGCCCCTACTGTTATCATACTGAAGCCAGGCTTCATACTGAAGCCAGGCTTCATCCTGAAGCATTCCTTCCTCAAGCACTGTATCATCCGTGCCCTAACAGGATTTCCAACGGAGAATTCGCGGTACCATCAGAAACGCGCATAGCTTTGAGTTAAAGAAGATATTATACAAGCTGCCACGGATGTTTGAGAGCTGATGAACATCCGGAAACAAGATCGAAACGCAACCTTCCTGCCAACCAATACATTCACCGGGCAGTGACTTGTCATTTCGCCAGCAGCATATTTATTGCATGTGCATACATAATGAGCAAGTCAAGTTGCTTGACACAAAGCACTGCTATATATAAAAAGGAGGCAAAGGAACAAGAAAGTCCAATTGGGTTCTGAAAGAAGGACTCTCGGAGAAGGATGCAGATGCAGACTCACACGTCGGCACGGGAACAGCAGCACATTCTGCGCGCGAGGAACTCCGTGCGCAGCAGCCATAGAGAGAGCCCGTCCGAAGAAGAGAGAGCAGATGAGGAAGCATCAAGGACAGCTCTCTCCTCGTTCCGTATGAAGGAAGAACAGATCGAGAGGAAGAAGATGGAGGTCAGAGAGAAGGTCTTCGCTCAGCTGGGCAGGGTGGAAGAGGAAAGCAAACGCCTGGCCGTGATCCGAAAGGTGAGTTGAATGTTCATCTTTCTTTGTCCCACCAGGTCCATTCTGCGGCTCGATTTTGTTGATCTATGAACTTGAAATTTCCTCAGGAACTCGAAGCCATGGCGGATCCAACAAGCAAGCAAGTGTCAGACTTACGCAAGAAGATAGATGCAGTTAACAGTGAACTGAAACCTCTAGGCCAGAACTGTTTGAAGAAGGTATCTCATTATCAATGAGCTCTCTCTCTCTCTCTCTCTCTCTCTCTCTCTCTCTCTCTCTCTCTATATATATATATATATATATATATATATATATATATATATACATATTTCACCATGACCTGTGTGTTGGCTGTTCGTAAAGGACAAGGAGTACAGGGATGCTCTTGAGGCCTTCGATGGAAAGAACAGGGAGAAGGCCCAACTAGTCAACAAGCTAATGGAGGTGAAGAGCATCGATTGCATTTCTTTGACCAAGAATGTAGAATTAATTTTGTATCTAAATATGGGTTCGAAATGATCGTACTCTGAAGCTGGTGAGCGAGAGCGAGAGGCAAAGGATGAGAAAGCTGGAGCAGTTGAGCAAGACAATAGACTCTCTTCGGTAGGGCGAGTCTGCTGGAGCTAGTGGTCGAGGAAGGAGCTCCCTCATGTTCTTGTTTCGGATGACGTCGTCTTCCGATTGCATCTCTCGTCGGGACTAGAATGCTTGCCCTTTCTTTACTCTTCGTTTTAATTGCTGCTTTGTGTGGCTTGATGAGTGTAATAAGCTGATAGCGAGTTTGTGTTTACATCACAGATGAAAGAAACATTCTGCATCGAGGAAAACTGCAAAACGTGTTTGCATTGGTTTACTTGCGCAGCAAGAACTATTGCTTTTCATCGGTTGGATCCACTTAAGATTCGTGTTGTCAGATGATGATAGACGGTCGCCTTCGCTGTCTGTTGCCGTCGTCGACGGTTTGCCCGTGGCGGTTCGTCCACTGTTCGAATAGCGTCCGCCGCCGATGACTCTCGTCGACGCTGCTCCTTAATATGTCGTGTGCACACTGATTCTTCTTGACGAAATTAATGTTTTCCAAACCGATGGTTTATCTCGGAATTCCAACATATGGGTTTGGGTTAGAAAATATTATATGTGAGAAGGAAATAAAAAAAATTAAAATAATATTTTTATACTGATATGTCGATATATATATATATATACCTCGATTATCGTGCATGCGAATTGTGATGAACGAGCTCGAAGCTTACTGGAGAGTCAACCGAGTCGGTCAGCCTCAGGTGATGGGTCCCTCCTTTGAGGAACAACGAAGGAGGAAGAGCCACAAAAAAGAACACGTTTTTGACTCTCGCGCCGCAATTGCAGAACGTTGGCGATTGCTTCCTCCAGCGGAAGCACTACGCTTTGGGTGTCGAACGCGGTGGACTTCGACGTGAAGTACCGTCTTTTCTCTGTGCGTCGACGCACCGATCGATCACCTCTTTATAATGTGCTTAGGAAGCGTCGACATACCCGCCGACTAATGCAGCTCGATCTCGGCTTTCAAGTTGTAAGGAAGGAAGGAGAAGCTGTTGCCTTTGAGTTCGAGGAATCGTCGCCGTCGTCGGCCTCCCCCTCCTCGTCTTCGTGCTCATTTCCGACGGTAGTATCGACGGGAGGCTCCACGTCGGCCTCCCGCGCTCTGGGCCCGTCGCCGAAGCGGAAGGCCGGGCGGAAGAAGTTCCGGGAGACGCGACACCCGGTGTACCACGGCGTGCGGGAGCGCAACGGCGGTCGGTGGGTGTGCGAGGTGCGGGAGCCCCGGAAGAAGAGCCGCATCTGGCTGGGGACGTTCCGGGAGCCGGAGATGGCCGCGCTGGCGCACGACGTGGCCGCCATCGCGCTCCGCGGCGGGTCGGCCCAGCTCAACTTCCCGGACCTCGCAAGGGCACTGCCCCGCGCGCGATCGACGGCGCCCGATGACGTCCGCCGCGCCGCGGCCAAGGCGGCCGAGATGTTACGACCTTTAATGTCGTCGCCCGCGCCGCTGCCCGCCGTGTCGGATGCAGGAGAAAGCCAGGGACGTGAGGAGAGGGAGGAGAATACAGCGACCGAGGACGCTGCTGCACCTCCGGCGGCAGTGTTCGTGGACGAGGAGGAGCTGTTCAACATGCCGGGGTTGATGGAGGACATGGCGAGGGGGTTGCTGCTGACGCCCCCAGCGTTGCAGTGGCGAGGGTTCGATTGGGATATTGCGGTGGAGGAGGAGCAAGAAATAGGCTTGTGGCCACTGTGGAATCACGAATGAGAAACATTTCTTGCAAGAAAAAGATTATATATATATATATATATATATAATCTAAAATCTCAACAATTTGTCACTTGAAACATTTTGCTCATTGATTACCATTAATTTTCTCGTCTTAACCAAAACATCCATTTCTATTGCATGTCATTATTCATCGTTCCACAGTGGCGACAAGTCTATTTCTTGCTCCTCCTCCACCGCAATATCCCAATCGAACCCTCGCCGCTGCAACGCTGGCGGCGTCAGCAGCATCCCCCTCGCCATGTCCTCGATCAACTCCGGCATGTTGAACAGCTCCTCCTCGTCCACGAACACCGCCGCCGAAGGTGCAGCAGCGTCCTCGGTCGTTGTATTCTCCTTCCTTCCCTGACTTCCTTCTGCATCCGACACGGCGGGCAGCTGGGTGGGCGTCGGCTTCGAAGGCCGAAACATCTCCACTGCCTCGGTCGCGGCCCGACGGACGTCCTCAGGAGCCGGCGACGGCGCGCGGGGCAGAGTCCCGGCGAGGTCCGGGAAGTTGAGCTGGGCCGACTCGCCGCGGAGCGTGATGACGGCCGCGTCGTGCGCCAGCGCGGCCATCTCCGGCTCTCCGAACGTCCCCAGCCAGATGCGGCTCTTCTTCCGGGGCTCCCTCACCTCGCACACCCACCGACCGCCGTTGCGTTCCCGCACGCCGTGGTACACCGGGTGTCGCGTCTCCCGGAACTTCTTCCGCCCGGCCTTCCGCTTCCCCGACGTGATCGGTGCGCCCGATGCCGTCGACGTCGATGAGCAACGGGAGTAGGAGGAGGAAGAGGGCGGCGACGACGACGACGATGACGATTCCTCGAACTCCATGTGACAGCGCTGCGGTCAGTGGAGGGGTGGGGGTGTTTTAGGCTTCGTACGAATGATATATATATATATATATATATATATATATATATATATATATATGCGAAGGCAGGCAGTGCGTCGACGGGAATCGAGGACGGCGGTCGTCCACGTAAAAGTCCACAGACGAGAGAGGCGGTGAAACACGTGCGCTTAGTGCGGCGCTTCCACACGAGAGCCCCGCAGCCGGTGGCGAACGGAACACGTGGTGGTTTTTGTATCGAGCTCCGCCTGTCGGGGTTTACCGTGCCGGCAAAGAGGGAGACGGGTAACGACCAAGCGTCCACACGTGAGAGGATGATTGACTCGAATTGACCCCCGTGACGGCGCGCGAAACATGCGTGGCTTCGACCATATAAATCGTCTATGATCTATAACTAAAAACAAAGATCGAGAGATCTAAAGATTGAGAAAATAAGAGATTATTAATCATAAGTGTCTCTTTATGTTACGGTAAGTAACTTTTTTAGCCATGGCCTCGGGGGCCGACACGGCTTGGTTCGGGTCCGAACGCGCGGGATCCGGCGCGGCGTTCCTCGGGGCCGCCGGGGTGGCCGGCTGCGGTGATATGGATGTCCCGTCAGGGGGAGAGCTCCGTTGCAACGTCGGGAAAGAGGCAACCTCGCCTTCGTTCCTGCACACAGGTCGGGTCAGAGGCTCGGCCCGACCCCTCCGACGATCAAGTCAGATCATGTGGAAGGGAGCTTTTCTAGTGAAGAAGTGTCCCCTGTTCGTTTAGAACTCTGGGGTATTTATAGATGAGTTTTGATGTTACCTGATGTGCCCGCTTGCAGGGGCAGGACAATACCTCACGTGGCGTCTGACATTGCCACGGGGATCCGGCGCGGAGAACCGGGCTGCCGCAGGGTATGGGCGAGCCTCGGTCGATGTGCTCCTGTGCCTCGGCTGAGCGCACGGGGTCAAAGCTGAGGTGGTTGGGTGAGGGCTGGTGACGTCGGCGCACGTCGAGTCGGCATCAATGCTTGCCTCCTCGGGCAGTGCATCCACCTGTCATACTGACGTGGCGCGTTGCTATTTTTGCCCTTATCATATTCCCCCCCCCCGAAAGGAGCTATGCGTCGGTTGTCACGCAAGGGGAGTCCGATGCATGGCTTCTGTCTCCAGGTAGGCTGGCCGTGCGGATACAGTTTCGGGAAGAACAGAGCCGAGGTGCCGAGGAGCACGACGCAGGCGGGCTAGCCGCGCAGGTGTGTCCTGGGTGGCGTAAAGCCGAAGAGCTAAGGGGCACGACGCAGGCGTGCTGGTCGCGCAGGTGTGTCTCGGGTGGCGTAAAGCCGATAAGGGCTGAGGAGCACAGCGAAGGCGGGCTGGCCGCGCAGGTGTGTCTCGGGTGGCGTAAAGCCGAGGGCCGAGGAGCACAACGCAGGCGGGCTGGCCGTGCAGGTGTGGACTCGGGCGGCGTAAAGCCGATGAGGGCCGAGGAGCACAGCGCAGGTGGGCTGGCCGTGTAGGTGTGGACTCGAGCGGCGTAAAGCCGATGAGGGCCGAGGAGCACGGCGTAGGCGGGTTGGCCGCGCAGGTATGTCTCGGGTGGCGTAAAGCCGAAGAGCCGAGGAGCACGACGTAGGCGGGCTGGCTGCGCAGGTGTGGTCTCGGGTGGCGTAAAGCCGAAGAGCCGAGGAGCACGATGTAGGCGGGCTGGCCGCGCAGGTGTGTCCCGGGAGCCGGGGGCCGAGCAGCACGACGTAGGCGGGTGAACCGCGCAGGTCTGCCTCGGAAGCACGGGGCCAAGGAACACGGCGTAGACGGGCTGGGGCCACGCAGGTGTGGTCTCGGGTGGCGTAAAGCCGAAGAGCCGAGGAGCACGACGCAGGCGGGCTGGCCGCGCAGGTGTGGTCTCGGGTGGCGTAAAGCCGAAGAGCCGAGGAGCATGATGCAGGCGGGCTGGCCGCACAGGTGTATCCCGGGAGCCGGGGGCCGAGCAACACGACGCAGGCGGGTGAACCGCGCAGGTCTGCCTCGGGAGCACGGGGCCAAGGAACACGGCGCAGGCGGGCTGGGGCCGCGCAGGTGTGGTCTCGGGTGGCGTAAAGCCGAAGAGCCGAGGAGCACGATGCAGGCGGGCAGGCCACGCAGGCGTGGTCTCGGGTGGTGTAAAGCCGAAGAGCCGAGGAGCACAACGCAGGCGGGCAGATCGCGTGGGCGTGTTCGCGAGGGCCATGCGACCGAGTAGGTAGGCTCGGGCCGAGAGACAACTCTGGCGGGCAGGCCGCGCTAAGGTGAACTCGACGGTGAAGGGCCGAGAATCTCGGCGCAGGCAGGCTGTGGCCGAGTGACACCGCTCAGGCGGGCAGGCCGTTCTGAGAGGAGCTCGGCAGAGTGTGGCCGAGGGGTTCGGCGTAGGAGGGCCGACCGCGCCGGTAGTCTCGGGAACATGGTGCCAAGGAGCACGACGCAGGCGGGCAGGCCGCGCAAGTCTGTCTCGGGAACATGGGGCTAAGGAACACGGCGCAGGCGGGCTAGGGCCGCACATGTGTGGTCTCGGGTGGCGTAAAGCCGAAGAGCCGAGGAGCACGACGTAGGCGGGCAGGCCGCGCAGGCGTGGTCTCGGGTGGCTTAAAGCCGAAAAGCCGAGGAGCACAACGTAGGCGGGCAGACCGCGCAGGCGTGTTCGCGAGGGCCATGCGGCCGAGTAGTTAGGCTCGGGCCGAGAGACAACTTTGGCGGAGAGGCCGCGCTGAGGTGAACTCGACGGTGAAGGGACGAGAAGCTCGGCGCGGGCATGCTACGGCCGAGTGACACTGCTTAGGCGGGCAGGCCGTTCTGAGAGGAGCTTGGCAGAGTGTGGCCGAGGGGTTCGGCGTAGGAGGGCCGACCGCACCGGTAGTCTTGGGAACATGGTGCCAAGGAGCACGACGCAGGCGGGCAGGCCGCGCAAGTCTGTCTCGGGAACATGGGGCCAAGGAACACGGCACAAGCGGGCTGGGGCCGCACAGGTGTGGTCTCGGGTGGCGTAAAGCCGAAGAGCCGAGGAGCACGACGCAGGCGGGCTGGGGCCGCACAGGTGTGGTCTTCGGTAGTGTAAAGCCGAAGAGCCGAGGAGCACGACGCATGCGGGCAGGCCGCGCAGGCGTGGTCTCGGGTGGCATAAAGCCAAAGAGCCGAGGAGCGCAACGCAGGCGGGCAGACCGTATAGGCGTGTTCGCGAGGGCCATGCGGCCGAGTAGCACGACGCAGGCCGAGGAGGTAGGCTCGGGCCGAGAGACAACTCAGGCGGGCAGGCCGCGCTGAGGTGAACTCGACGGTGAAGGGCCGAGAAGCTCGACGCAGGCAGGCTGCGGCCGAGTGACACCGCTCAGGCGGGTAGGCTTCTCTGAGGGGAGCTCGGCCGTCTCAGACCGAGTCGTGCGAATGCAAAAAAGAGGGGGTTAGACCGAAGCTAACCGTGAGCCAAGAGGCGGTCAGGCAAACATGGAGCCTTCGCTTGGAGGAGACTGAGGAAGGGGTTAGATTCCTTGCACGAGGATTACACCGGATAGCAACCGCGGGTGCTTGACCGCTGCTACGGGGTCCGTCGCCTAGAGTCACTCTTCCTTACGGTCACCCAAGCTTCCGCCGCGATGTACCGATTGGCTCGCTGGAGCATATCTGGTACTGTGGTGGGGGGTCGCTCTACGAGGGACCAACAGAATCTGGAAGGTCACAAGCCTACCATGAACACCTGCACCAACAAAGAGGGGTGAGTGTCCGGTAAGCTCCGGATTTGCGTGATAAAGCGATCCACGAAACGTGAGAGAGGCTCGTCCTCTCTTTGTTTGAGTCCGAGGAGTAATGTCGCGGAGGGCCTCGGCCGGGCATGGGCTGCGAAGTGGAGCTCGAAGTCCTTGGCGAGTTGGTCGAAGGAACTGATCGTTCCGGTCTTCAGGCCGCCGTACCATGTGCGGGCTGGACCCCTCAGGGTTGTGGGAAACGCCTTGCACATTAAAGCGTTAGATGTTCCATGCAGCGCTAGTTGGGCACGGAAAGCGGCGACATGGTTGGCTGGGTCAGTGGCGCCGTCGTATGCGTCCAGAGAAGGGAGCTGGAAGTTCGGGGGAACGACGTGATCTCGTATCTTTGGTGCGAACGGAGATCCTCGGTGTGTGTCCACCCCGAGCTCTCCCTCTGAGTTGCGAAACTCCTTCTCTAGTTCGTCGAGACGCTGACTAAGAAGGCATAGCTGGGCTCGCAGGGAGTCCGTTGATTCCGGAGATAATACCTCGGGCTCCGGGCGGCCGCTCGGGTTTGTCCTTACTGGATCCCCGAGTGGGGTCGGTCTGACCCGAGGAGAAGTGGAAGGCTCCAAAAGCGTCATGTGGGCCCGAGCGGGCGACTCTTGTTGCCGTAGCGGTTGAGTCATAAGTGGGGGTGTCGGTTGGGAGACGAGCGGGATAATGGTTTGCACCATATCCGTCAGAGCTTAGACTTGACGAGCGAGGTCGTGAAAGGCCTCGAATGACACCGGCGAGGGGACGCTCGGAGTGCCCTCGGGCGGAAACAGATCCGGATTGTCGAATGAACGCCAGCCGCGTTCAGAGGTCGCAGGGAGGTCGTCAGCCCACGGCCCGTCACGCAAGGGACGCACGACCTGCGCCCCTGCTAAGAACGATCCCTCGACAGGGAGTTCGTCGGGATCAACCTGAGGATCCCTCGACATTCGACCCTCCTTCTAGCGCCAATCTGTTACGGTAAGTAACTTTTTTAGCCGTGGCCTCGGGGGCCGACGCGGCTTGGTTCGGGTCCGAACGCGCGGGGATCCGGTGCGGCGTTCCTCGGGGCGGCCGGGGTGGCCGGCTGCGGTGATCTGGATGTCCCGTCAGGGGGAGAGCTCCGCTGCAACGTCGGGGAAGAGGCAACCTCGCCTTCGTTCCTGCACACAGGTCGGGTCGGAGGCTCGGCCCGACCCCTCCGACGATCAAGTCAGATCATGTGGAAGGGAGCTTTTCTAGTGAAGAAGTGTCCCCTGTTCGTTTAAAACTCTGGGATATTTATAGATGAGTTTTGATGTTACCTGATGTGCCTGCTTGCAGGGGTAGGACAATACCTCACGTGGCGTCTGACATTGTCACGGGGATCCGGCGCGGAGAACCGGGCTGCCGCAGGGTATGGGCGAGCCTCGGTCGATGTGCTCCTGTGCCTCGGCTGAGCGCACGGGGTCAAAGCTGAGGTGGTTGGCTTAGGGCTGGTGACGTCGGCGCACGTCGAGTCGGCATCAATGCTTGTCTCCTCAGGCAGTGCATCCACCTGTCATGCTGACGTGACGCATTGCCATTTTTGCCGTTATCACTCTCCTTCTTTTATTAGAATATGTTACGATTTTAGGTTTGTTGAATAACACTAGAGAATTCGTGAGTTGATCGATCGACCTAACAAATGTGTGACACACCATCAAAAACCTACATGTGATCAACGAGATCTCCATACCCCAAGTCAATAGTGTCTTCGAATCTAAACTACGTTGGACACTGTTGCGTCGGTGAGACAGCAACAGTGTGATGTTGACGGCTTCAATGTGAGTATCGAGAGTGTTGCTGCGGAAATTAAGGAGAGTTGATTCACACACAGGTCAACCATTGAGAACGACCGAAAGAGGAAGACTTTCAACTCTATGTTTTACATGGAGAAGTGGATGAGATAAACACACGTTGTTAATATCTTGAAATTGAATACAAGACTTTCACGATGGTTTGACTGCCGGCTAAACTATGTCAAACATCTCACTAAGGTCTTCATGAAACAATAGTCTGAATCCACATCAATCCCCAACAAGTATTTGAATGTCTCTTACATTAAGTCTAAATCAAGCGGTCTAATCTCAAAATCGTTGACATTCAAAACACTTTCAAACTTGAATCACTAACATACAAAACACTTTCAAACTAATTATTAGAACAAAATAACCCTTTGCACTGTAAGGTCTTTTGAGTTGGCTTTCCGGATGCAAAGTGATGTTTGAAAAAATGCTACATAGGTGGACAAAGTAACTCGATTTTGCTTTTTTGGGATGACTTGAGTTGGCTTATGTATGTCCGAGAGGCCGTCAACATGTTTGTGGAACTTTTCTAATGTGGTGTCGTAGTGTGATCTCGTCAGGCTTTATCATTTCAAACCTTAAGTCAAAGATTCCATGGAAAGTCAAATTCATGCCCTGAGATGTATGATTTCGCAATGGAAATACGCCAACAATTTCATGTTCCTTCACGTTTTGTGGATCAAACCATACATTTCATATTTGTTCCATGTGGTGGCTACTCGTCTTATCACATACAGGCGATAGTGTCAAATTTGGTCAGACATCAAAGCCTAAGCAAACATGACTCCACCATCCAAATTTGCAAGTTTGATTAGACGAACTCCTTTTCCTTTTAAGGAAATAATAAAGAGTCATTTTAAAAAAACTTAGTTTTCACCTCATGTTTATTTTATTTTCATACAGTATCTTTTATTTTCTAATAGATAAGATTATTAATAACTTTTGCTTAGTTGTCTTATCATAGTCGTATTCATCCCTTGTCGTTTTTGTTGTTCTTTATCTGTTATTAATATTGCTTTTGTCTCGATACAAGTTCCATTATTGTCCAATAATGTCAAGGTGGATATGAGGTTGAGGGCAACAAGACAACTATAATGTTGTCTTTCACCATGTTGATCGTCAAGCTCTTCTCATGCATTATAGTTATTGAACTCGATAGAAGGGAAGGAGGTGATCACGATAAGACTTTCCCTCTCCTATCCCCCACATGGGTCATCATGCCTCATTCCCAAATTATTTTATTTTTTCAATTGAGCAACGACAAAATAAAAATAAATGGAAGTCGACTCCTTTAGTTGGAGGGGCTCGAAATCCAAGACGTGGTGGAGGAAACTAAAGATGTCATCCTCAAAGATGGTATTGCGAGAGGCAAGGAAGGAAACAGTAATAGCCCGTAGCATGATATGACGAAGATGGAGGGTGTCATCCTCAAAGATGGTATTGCGAGAGGCAAGGAAGGAAACAATAATAGCCCGTAGCATGATATGACGAAGATGAAGGGTGAGGACCTTGCGATAAGACATTACTGGCACTTTGACAATGATGAATGAGGGTTTAGATGACGACGATAAATAAGAGCGAGTACATGCCCATGGGCAATAAACGTAACGAATAAATACGCAACAACAGTGACAAATCAAGAGCAAATGTAAGAGAATAACCAAGCGGAGACTATACATAAATTATTATTTAGGAAAAAAAATATTATGCCAAAAATAAAGTAAACAGAGACTCATTAAAAAAAATAAACCTAATATTTTTCTTAAAAGAAATTTACCCTAAAAATAAATGAAATTTTAAAATATTTTATATAATAAGACGGGGCCGTTTTTACCGTCTTATTCCGCACCTTTGGATGTCCCTCCGCTTCCTTTCTCCTCGGCCCTCCGTCGCTCTGTCCTTTCCCTAAGGTCTTCGATTCCGAAAGCTTTCATGGTTCACAAGAGCAACACGCGTTGTCGAGGAGCTGCGGTGGATTTTGAATCGGGGTAGGTGTTTATGGCCGTCTATGAAGTGAAGTGGAGAAGAGAAGAGAAGAATGGACAGACTCGTGGGCCGGAATCGAGGGAAGGCGATGGGCGATTGATGTTACTCATCTCATTGCTCCCCCTCTTTTTTCCTGAAGAAGTTGATATTTGTGATCCACGGGTTGAAACCATTTGTAGTTGCTGGCGTTCCAACACGGAAATTTGGTGATCGATTCCATTCATGTGAACAAGAAAGTAAGTCTTTCCATCAGTTCCTTTCCCAATAATGATAACCCTAAATCATAGAAATTTTCGTTTGTTGTTCTTGTCGTCACTCCTTTCCCACTAGACACAAATCTGTGGGATTCTGAATGCGACAAATCACTGACGTTTCAACTTCACCATGTCCCCTTCATGTCTGTGCCTCCATGTGAGGGTGAGCCTTGTTATCCTTTCCGACAGCCTCTCTACAAAGCATTGGTGTGAACCTCGTGCAGTGAGTGTGAATTTGATTTACCATGCTCCTGGAACAGCATATTTCATTCTTAAGCAGTTCCGATCAAGGTTTAGCATTACTGTCTGATGCCAGTTTTGACACCTTGTTGGACCAGTATGGTAACCTGTATGTTGCGTGATACTAAGTAATGCTTGTTATCACTAAAGAATAACAAAAATCTACACCAAACGGTAGCGGGCTATATGGTTCAGTATCATTCCTAGTCAAACCGGTAAATACCAATCAGTACATGCTGACTCGATCAATATTTGAACCTTGCTTCTGATATAAATTATTTTATTATACAATTCATTTTCATCTACACAGTAAGGAGAAGAACGTTTTTATTGACAAAATTAATTTGATGTTTGCCACGTCGACTTGTGTCAAATGAAAATTAATTTGATGACCTAGTACCTGACCAAACAGAACATGATTCCTTGTTTGTTTTTTTTCTCTCAACATATATCATTTGTATTTCTGAATAAGATAGCTGCAAAGAAATAATGCATGTATATATCATTTGATTAATCGATTTTGAAGTTTATAGTCCTGAAAAAAATATTATATATATATATATATATATATATATATATATATATCTGCTTATATTTGCGCATCAAATTTCAAATTTTACCTGATGGAAGCATGTAGTTCCTTCTAAGGTCTTATATGGAGCCTTTCTTTTTCTTTTTTCCAGTGATTTGAGTTTTAGGTTTTGTTTAATCTCTCTATTTTTAACAATTACAAGATTTACATTATCTTCTGAAATTGGTGTACATTCAGTAGTCTTATTTTGGACTGTCCATTCAATTAAGTATTGATGTTACACCTCCATCTTCATGTACCAATTTTTCTGTATGCTGACATGTTCATGATAACTGAATTACGATACCACACAATCATATGATTTGTTGAACTTAATTGTTTCAGGGGTATAGACAGCTCTCTTCTGTTTCATGTGATGTCACTGTCTAAAGACAGTGCATTGGAGCATATGAAGAAGTTTTTTTAAAAGATGTATGGGGATCAATTTATGCTAGAAAGCAAGAGATTCAACTTGTTGCCACTTTCCTGCCAAAGAATGAAGGGAACAGTCTTGAAAATCTAAAGGAGATTATAAGTAATTTATATTGTGAGAGTTATTGGGTCTAGGGACTGGTTAAAATATGGTTATGTTTCAGCTATATATTCATTTCTTTTTAGAACAAAACTTATTAAAGTCAAGGACTTAATCTAAAGAAGTTGTATGATGCTGTTTCACTGGTGAGTGGTGCAGGTTCAATAATGTGAATCCCTTGTTTGACAAAAGAAATCAGAGGATTCTGGATGGTTGGTAACTGCTCCATGTATCTTAGAGGACAATTAGGTTTTTGATTACTTTTGATGCAAGATATGCTCTTCTGAGACTCTAAGATTCTAATGATGAGTATAAACTGATGTAATCATTATGATTTGATTCTATTGTAGGTCACTAGACTTCCCTATTTTACATGTATCAGAGTGGTCTGATTTTAAGTTGATGAGAGTGGAAATGCATAAAAAATCAAAGTTGACAGTCCCGTAACAATTCAAATAACTCCCAGCTGTGGCAAATTTTCTGTTATTATTGTCTCTGTCCTGTATCATATTCAGAACAAAGTTTGCTTCTGAAAACTTTTCCACTAGGCTATCTGCTGACTCATCTTGTATCCTGATTTACTGAGAAGGTAGTCATACCAGTATGGGCTTTTGTTTGAGCTGACAAAGTGTGATTTCCCGAAGTTAGTGATATGGTCAATGCAATCTTGAATAAGTAAATTTGAGGTTTTGAGGGGTTTCACCAATGGCAAGAAGAGTTGAGGTAGACATGAATTAAGAGAAAGGGCACACACCCATCCTCTCATTCTTTTTCCTGATCACAGCATAGAAACATTTAAGACAGTAACTTAGTCTTGGTATCAAGAACTAAGTAAAAAAAGAGAGAAAAGAATGCATATTTTTATGCCTCCAAAAACCTGGAAGTATTCAAGAGGTTGTGAAGAAAATGGTAATGATTTTACAAAGGAAGTTCTCATGCATTTTGTAAAACATGCCAAAGTGTGGTTTTATGGGCTCATTTGTTCCTGGTCATGATCTTAGCTGGCTGATCTAATTGGGATCAGATTCTATCTGGTCTTTTACATGGTGTCATAGCTTATAATTTGGCCTTTCCTGAGAAATTATTATTTAATGAATTAAATTTTTTTACTTTGCAGCCATTTTGTTTCACTAAGTTGAGCCTTTCAATGGAACAAATTTGCACTTGACTGCTTTGCCATTCAAATTATAACATCAGACATAATACACACTAGCACTAAATATTTTAAAATCTAGGATTCAATATCATCTTTTAAAGGCAGACACTGCCTTTATCCTTCTTGTTGTGAATAGCGAACGGAAGTTTTTGCATATCATCACTGCTATCTTGATTTTTCTTCACTGTTTGTCACATAATCAGCATATCCACAATAAAAAAAATTGTTTGTTTTTTCTAATTTTTTTATCTAGGAATATGTCATTGTATGCCTCTCCATATTTTTTCAGGTTCCTTAAAAGCTCAATTAATTGCTTGTGATGGACCTTGTGATGTCGCACAAAAATTCTTAGAGACAGTACCGAGTCACTCATCTTTATACAATAATCAATACTTTATAATTTCCTTATGTAAGACAAAATGACAAATGTTTCACCATGTTTTCAACTCGATCTCTAATGTTCTCATTACTGCACATTGTAGTCCAACAATTCTCCTTTAGGGTTATATACAGACTAAAACTTGATTCGTCATTCATCTCTCCTGCTTTTTCCTATATAATTCAGTGATCCTACTGTTTTATAGTGAACTATGACCATCTTGGACATCAATCTGACCCACAAAGTGTTATCCCACTCAAAGGGTCCATAGTAGCTCTACTTTCTTTGAACCAAAATACTTGTTTTCCTGAGCTTACCACGAGTGTTTATATTTCAGGATAGGTTTGTTGAATATAAGAATGCAGTCTCATTTGTAATGACCATCACAAAACTACCATCAGGAGCTCTATCAATTGACCTGTACATTTGTATCCATGCAAGAAAAAAGCTCTCCATATAGGTTTCCTACACATGTTCCACTGCTGTAGAACATAGCTAGAACAAAAGTAGAGTTGTGCAATGGCAGCCAATTGCATTACTGTCACTCACAAGATATGGCCTAACTTTGTTATATGTGATCTGTGCACTCCAGCCAAAGTGATCTCAATCAAGTTATGTTGAGTACTCTAGTTATGGACTTAGTTATCCACCCATTCAGCTGAAGTTTCTTTCTTTTACTTTTGCTCTCTCTCTCTCTCTCTCTCTCACACACACACACACACACACACAGAAAAGAGCTGCGCTTGGTTATTCACTTATAGTCTTCTATAGCTAATTTTCACAATGGCTATGCTCTTTTTTTGTCTTCTATCCTTTTCGACCAGCTCCTAAAAGTTATTCGCATGTTTATTTTCAGTTCGTACCTATCTAATTTGTCCCTCTGTTTTTTGTAGGTGTAGTTTCTTTCAGAATTCCAAGAAAAGGATGTTTTGCACATTCATCGATTTTGTGGGCTTACATTTCATGTAAAATGCCCTGTGTGTAGAATTTCATTGCAAGATCTCCTGATAGAAAACATGCAACCTTAACAAGAAAATTTTGTTTCAGATCCATGCTAGTTTCAGTTTGCAGAGCACAGTCAGACTAGTCTGTGGTGGAGAACCAAAGAATGGCATCTTCTTAGCAAGACAACCTGGTGCCTTTGGCCTACTGTTCTAGGTGATAATCTTCTAAGCATTGATATAACTGCTCTATCTAAAGCAGAACAAATTGATATTAAGAGATATATTAGAGTTCAATTTTGTAGCCACTCAAGTAACAAAAAATAGGATAAACTTGAGGTTGATGTCCATGCCACTGGAACAAGAATAGAAGGGATTTAGAACCTGATATCATACTCATGCTTTTCATTTTGCATGATGTACATAATATAACTTTTTCTTTCTGAACTGTCATACTTTTGATCAGGTGGATGTACTTTAGAAGACCCTTTGACCATGTACTTAATGAATAGGTTCAAAATTTTCACCTTGAAAACGACCTTTTTTCTTTATCGTATCCCTAAATACCAATCCAATCCACAGTGCTGTGGCAAGTATTCTGATATTACATTTCCCCATGTTTCTTTAGTTGCTGAAGCCTTTGCTTTTGCAGTTGAGATTTACCCGACACTCTTTGGTTCATTTCTGAGGATGTAGACTCAACTCAATGAGATCAGCAGCTGTATGTGGTGGTACAAGCAGATGCTGAGCATCAACCTCTGTTATCAGGTGAAATTAGATGATCATGTGATGACTGCCTTAATTGCCTGTAAGGAATCCGGATTAGATAATAATTGCTCATATCTAGCCAACAAATAATTTGTCTGCAAATTTATTTAATATGAGCAGTAGTGTGATAATTATAATCTAGGATGTAGGATGGTTGTTTATGTTAGGATCAAGAGCACTAAGAGGGGGGGGTGAATTAGTGCAGCGGAAAACTTTCTGCGATTAAATCGAAACTGCGTTCGAACGATAAAAACGATTTCTGTTTGAAAGTCGATTCTAAGATTACTTTAACTTAAGATCAAGCAAGATGATGTTAAAGTCAATCTATGAAGGCAGTTTGCAGTTATGATGAAAACCAGAATATAAGCGCAAACTGAAATACGACGTTCGTACGAAGAAACTGATTTACGTCTAAATGCTGATTCGTAAATCACTTGATTAGGCGAGATGCTGTTTAAGCAAGGGTATAAAGGCAGTTTGCAGTTATGGTAAAAATCAAAACGTAAACGTAATCTGAAATATGATGATCGTACGAAAAAGCATATTTACGTCTAAACGCTAATTCGGAAAGTGCAAAGCTTGAAACCCGATCGTATATGCGCAAAAAGCAGTAAGCTTAAGAGGAGGTTTGCAGTAAAGATAATATGCTCAAAGTAAATGCAAACCGAGATTTAGAGTGGTTCGGTCGATCTTGACCTACTCCACTTTTGGCTTCCTCCATCGACGAGGTCACCGACGTCAACTAGAGGTCTTCCTTCAATAGGCGAAGGCCAACCACCCTTTTATAGTTTCACTCCTTTTGACGGGCTTAGGAGACAACCCTTACAGAAATTTTCTCTCCTCTTTTTACAACTCAAAACTTTGAAGAACAGAGGGAGGAGAACTTTTGGCTTTTACAATAATTTTGAGCTCTAAGAATCACAGAAAGAGATCAACATTTTGAGTGTAAGTTCTGTTCTTTCAGTGCTGAACGGGTGGGGTATTTATAGGCCCCAACCCAGTTCAAATTTGGAGCTCAAAATTATCAATTCCCGGAATTCCGGGATCAGGCGGTTGCACCTCCTGACTGGGGCGGTTGCACCGCCTGCCAGAGCTCGAAGACCGAGCTCAGGCGGTGCTACCTCCTGTCAGGGGAGGTTGCACTGCCCAGTCTCGCTCGGAGACTGAGCCCAGGCGGTGCTACCTCCTGGCTGGGGCGGTTGCACCGCCCAGTCTCCCTGGGAGACTTAGCCCAGGCGGTGCTACCTCCTAGCTTGGGCGGTTGCACCTCCCACAGCAATCAGGGTCCGAATGGGTAGATCCATTCGGCCCAATTTGGGTTTTTCAGGGGCCCAATTGCCCCAAGATTAAGCTAATGGGATCACCTTCCATTTCCAACTTAATCATTGTGCTAACTACGATAAATCCTAAGACAATTTCTGCAGCTTGCTCCGGTGCGTCAATCGCTTCTTCCGGCGAACTTCCGTCGATCATCCGATGAACCCTCGGTGATGCTCCTGCGGACTTCCGGCAAACTCCTGGACTTGCGACGATCCACTTGGCGAGTTCCGACGAGCTTCTTTTGGCAAGCTTATGGACTTCTCGGATTTGTTCCCGCAGAACCTCCGACGACTGTCCGAACTTCCGTCGAACTCTCGAACTCCCAACGTGATCATTGTCTTGACTCCGGCGCAACTCCTGCTGCATGTTTAACTTTCATCGTAGTTAATCCTGCACACTTATCTCAACACATAGATTAGACAACAAATGACAATTGATTTCATCATCAAAATCCGAGATTCAACAGTTTATTTGTCTGCAAGAACAAGTGGTAATTTAACATTCATAGACTGGTTCTAGCATTGCTCATGATGGTATTAAAGCCGAGATAAAAGGATGTAGCAAGTCATCAAACATCTTGAAAAGTTTTTGATCAATTATGTTTGATAAGTTACATAAGAAGGACACTGATGATAGAAGCGCTGCATGTTGTTGTTATTGTTGTTGTGTTTTCATTCTTTTATGATAGTTTGGTGAAAGTAGAACATCATCGGGGCTACCATAGCAATAGCCTATGTATTATTAGATGTTTCTTTATTCTTGAAGGATTGCTTAATCATTTTCTTAGTGAATTAATCATATTTTAGTTAATTAATTAATAGATGGATTATTCATGCTTTATTGCTTGACTGAGTAATTCCTTAACATAATCATCCTCAATAATTGAAAATCCAACATAGGTTTTAAATTCTTAAAATCAAGCTTTTTCTTAATCAAAATCTCTTTGAAATAATCACGGGCAAACAAAAACTTGGACTTAAGTTATTTGCTGTAAAATGACTTGTAGATAAGTGATCTAGGTTAGTGTTGTCATAGTATGTGAATTGTGATGTAGTGGATTCTTGACTGAAATATCTGACAGCATCAAACAATTCCTGAAATGAAATCATCTGAAAGGCAACTCTATGTCTATAAACTTGCAAAAGAATTCTGAAGGTTCTCTGAATATGATTCTAACAAGGAAGAAACTAGACAGTATCATTAGGTAATTCCTCTAGTGTGTCTTTGCTTTCTCTGATTTCCATGTGTTTGCCTGAAATAACACTCCAACAGTGAAGTATCCATGGTATGAGCAATATAGGAAACTATTGGTCCTCCTTTCAAGTTTTGTTGCTACTTACAATTGCTAGATAATATCCTCTTTGGTATGCAGTATCTGAAAGTAGTGTCATCTGCAAGACTGCAATGGTGGCATTATAGGTTTAGAAGTAAACCTGAAATTGGAGGTACTTACCAAATTAATGATTTAGACAACAGAAGTGGAGGCCTCGGAAGTGCATGCATAACCTGTAAGCATGTTGATGATTATTCCAATCATCATCCCAGTTGCGTCATTATCGGGTGAAATGCAAACATGGTATTCGATCTTTTGCTTTCGGAATCTGTCCAGTAGCACATAATTATATTGAAAATGACATTATAAAAATTATATTGATCTGTCCCCTGAATTCTGGAAAAGGTTATACCAGAAGGAGACAAGAAACTAAAAGAAGTCCAGGAGATGATTGTTAAGTTACTCAAGTCAGGAAACTTGACAAAAATGCTTACACTTGCTATGTATAGAAATTTCTTCTTGTGTTGGTAGCAGTATAATTTGGAGGTTGTGCATACTTACCTATCTTTTATTTAAATTAAAAACCATTTTCTGTATCAGTTTAAAGAAGTATACTTTTGTCATGCAGCAGAATTTTTTCTCCGGAGTTTACTGAATGTGCGTGCTCTGGGAGACAAGAATGAATCAATTCGATTAGGTGTCATCAGATACATGTGAGACACCAGCAGCAACACTTATCGATTAGGTTCAGTCTTTGGGTCCATCTCTTGTTGCAACAGTTGCTACTATTCCTCATGGCTCAAGAAATGTCATTTCCACTGCAGATGGCAATGGGTTGAAGGAAATCCTTGCTTGTGAGTGCAAGTTTGCCAGTGGACTACATAGATTTTGCTTGAACTCGAAACTTCATCCATATCTTTCCCTGGCCAGAAAACTTTTGGGAGTAGGTAGAACAAGATAGTTTGATATGGACAACGGAAGGCGTCAAACCTACCCAACTACTACTACTACTACTAATTCAAGGGATGTGAGTTGTTTCAAGTAAGAAGATGACCTCATGAACAGTCTCTGGAGTGGCCAAGACCTGTTCAGTTCAAAGAGGAAGCACCTAACACCAGACAGACATAAATAGGAGGTCATAAGAAAACTACAAGAAACTTGACATTCCATTATTGATCTGCCAGACTACTTCCCCAAGTACTTGTCATTGTAGTGTGCGGTTCATTTGCCACCGTTTTAGTTGTGAGGATAGGATATGCAATATTATTCTGTGAGATGGAGTAACTTTGGTCTAAATTCAGGCAAAAAAAACAAAGAAAGAAGAAGAAGAAGAAGAAGAAGAAGAAGAAGGAGCGGGTGTTAAAGAAGCACACGCCCATCGCATCGTCATGTGATGAAAACCGACCGTCTGACATGCTGTAGCGGCTAAAATGGTGTCAGACGTTATCCCTGGGATCTCATGGAGCCCATAACCAACCCGTGGGTTGCAGCATGATTAGTTGGATGAAAACTAGCATGTTTTAGATTATTATTTTCTATGTTATTTATGCATAGACTGAAACGTTTGTCATCTCATCACCTTGAAATCCATCCTCCTGTGTGTGTGCATAGAGAGTGTTAGTGGTGGGAGAGCCATCCATCATGAGAACAAAAAACACAGAGCTCCCAACAGAGTCGAGACAAACCGTGGCGATTATTAAGGGTGGATTCTGCAATTCTGAGTGGCATTTCACATTAAATGCATGAATGTCCACAACCATTTTCCTCACAAAGGCAAGGCTAAGAAAGCTTCATCTCCATGCCTTGAATTGTTTTTCTTCTCAAAAAAGTCAACTGATGATGTAAAGAGAAAAAAAACTGAAACTGTATTATCAACAAGAAAGAAAGAAAGAAAGGTTTGGGGAAGAAGCAATCTGCTCTCCATCAATCCACCAATTCACATCTCTGCAACTCGATCGAGTCAGTGACTGCTCACGCGCAACAGTAGAAAGCCAGCCAACATCACACGCCTCGCCAAGCTTCTTCAAGTGCTCTTGAAGGCTTGTTGTATCAGCAGGGAGAACCCCGACGCGCCGCCTTGCTCCCTGTCCACCGTCTCCTCCTCCAGCCACAGCCTGCTCTCCAACGCGCTCCGCTTCCGGAACATGAACACCGCCCACCCCGGCGCGTTGCCGAACCTCCACCCGTGCATGTCCCACATCATGTCCACCGGCGACCCGTCGATGAAGAGCGTCTGGTTCCCCCGGAAGTTCCACCGCAGCCGCCTCACGTGCACCACCCGCTTCTTGTCGACCGTCACCGACAGCTCCGACTCCTTGGCGTCCCACCCGTCTTCCTTGCACCTGATGGTGATCTCGTGGTCGCCGCCGTCCTCCCGAAACCGAGCTCTCGTGGAGTGAAGTCCCTGGCCGATGACCTGTTCTTTCCGGCTGATCATCGAGGATTCCGCGACCGGAAGCGCCTCCTCGAACCTTCGCGTGCATTCTTCGCTCATGTCTCCGAGCGACAGCGCGAGCTCCGAGTTCACGACCATCACGACATAGAACCCATCGATCGGCTCCGGACCCGATCCGAACTTAGCTGAGGAAATGTCCCAGTGAAGTCGAACGGCGCAGTCCCCGGCGGCGTACGCTCTGCTGCCCTTCTTCTTCATCAGCAGCTGACAGTTCATGGCGTTTGGCTCCCACCGGTCGACCGACGGGTTGTCGTCGATGCCAACGGAAAGCATGGGGCCGGCATGCCCCTTGGACCAGGCGACCCTGATGAGGAGCTCCCTCTGCGTGGCGATCAGCCTCGTCCGGTAGAGGCAGGTGACGGCGCTTAGAACCGAGCAGCTGGTGTCGACCACCAAGGAGTTGCCGCCGCTGCTGCTGCTCCCCGAGCAGGAGGGCTCGGAGACTTTGACTGCGTGCTCGCTGAAGCATGAGGCGAAGTTCTTCATGGACGGAGGAAGGAGAAGATGACCGGAAGGCAGGAGGTTCCTCTTTGCTTTGCTCACCATTGTTGCTGTTCCGAGGTGCATGGAAGCAGAGCAGAAAGGAAGGGAAGAAATATGCTTGCCGTTGCTTCTTTCTTTCTTCTTGCTTTTCATGTCCAGTTCATGTGGAATCCAAAGAAAAGAAGGCTTGAATTGGTTATGGACTTGGTCTAATTTAAGGTCCTTTTCTTGTGCAGTGGCGAAGAGTGTGTCGAACAAGATATAAAGTAAAGGTAAACAAAGTCTTAGAGCCAAGGATGATGTGAGAGATTAGAGGAGCTCACGAAGAAGAAGCCAGGGTCCACCGAATACCATAAACAAACAGTAGAACCACCAACACCACCACCATAGGCGGAATGATAAGGCTTGTCATGTTCTCCGAGGAATGGAGTGCGGTCATCACCACCTAAGAGCACAGAAAAAGAAGAGTTACATGAAGTCAAGCATCAGCAATGCCGTGCTCCTCCTGAGAAGAGAAAACTCCATTACTGGTGACGTTGCCTTGTATCTTTCCTTGGTTCATGGCAGGAAAGCTCGTCTTCGTTCTCCACCAATGGGTGTTTCGTGTGACCAAAGATGGGTGAGAGCAAGCGAGGAGGAGACTTCCTTCCACGGCGGCATCAAGCGTTGCTCGAGGGACTGAAACGGAAGGGATCACAAGAGAACAGTGCTTGTCTCGTTTGCGTGGCACAGGAGACCGGTAGGTGCATGAAAGGGAGGCCGTGCTTTCTGTTGTGTCGACCGAGACAGGAACCAGAAAATGGAGCGCATTACTATCCAGAGAGGCGAGGGTCTCGGCCGCGAGGTGTGGCCACATTAAAGGGCATGCGGAACCCTGTCGGCGGTGCGACAGGGAGATGAGAGGGAAGGGGGTCCTGCGGACAAGAGTGCAGTTGAGCAGTTGATTGTCGAGGACCATTCACCGTTTGTTCTCTCCCCATTTATTAGGGATATAGAAAGCTTGAGATGGCAGTAAGTTTCCCATTCCCTTGGGGAAAATGAAGTCTCTCTCTCTCTCTCTCTCAAACAAACATTCAACATTTCTCTTTGCATACATACTATTCGATGCAATAAAAAAAAAAGGGAACAAAACAAATCCATCAATAATATATTTGACTGACTCAAATTTGCATCAAAAGGAGCAAAATTGTCCTAAGGTCTCACCACCACCTACTTCTTCTGATCAGCAGCATTGCTGTTTTATTTGAGTTATCCATTGACTTCAACAAAAAGTATAATAACAAGCCATTGAATCAGGAGGAAGAGCAGAGAGATTCTCCGACAAATCCAATTGGCTATGACAAGAACACACAACTGTAGCTACATGGACACTGCCATCTCAGCTCGTTGACACCTTGCAGAACGATGCATCAGAGCTTCCCCAAACCCTAGTGATTTGAGTTGGGTGATACAGAACAAGATTTCGAAGCATCACACACGACTCGGTCATCCGCAGACACTGTTGTAAGGCAAGCAACATGAAATAATGCAGCTAAGGATGCATGTATACATCAGCTGCTCTTCCCACGGTTTTCCCCCTCTCCTCACCACCATCTTCTTCTTGCATGCCGTGGTGACCAAACCCAACATGTCACAGCTTGCAGACAACACTTCTACCCTCCCACGCAACCTTCGGGTCAAAGGTCCATATAGTTTGGTGGAAATTAGGTGTTGCCGCAGCAATGACTTCTTCTTTATTGCCGAAGCCCTATCCTTCCTTGCGCTCACGTTGTCCCTATCATCCTCTACTGTTGTAATAATGGTTATTAGTCCTAAGCTGGCCAGCTATTATCCCATGTTCATCTCCCCATCTTCCTCCTTTAAAGAGACTGAGTCATGTTCACTGCTACATGTCCTATTCTAACACAGCATACTAACTTGATGTACTCATCCACACATTTATTTTAATGAACCTGAACCGATCGTGACATCGCTTTAACCAAGAACATGTGCAGAGCTGAGAGAGCAGGCTGCCATCGGATCTCAAATTGGCTGGAAAACCAGTGACAAAGACAATGAGTTGCTTGTGCATCAGCTGCCACTGATATCACTCGATTGTGGAAGCGCAACTCATTGTTTGATTCTTGTGAGAACTGAAAACTAAGCTTAAATCATATTAAAATTTTTAGGAAAGCTTTAAAATGGAACATGAATGAGTGGTAATGATCCCATCTCGAGTGATGCTTTAACGACCATCCATCCAAAAATTTCTTTTGGTGTCATAGAATTTGGTACGAAAGTGGGTACCATGTTTCCTAAAAGAATTAGGCAACATGTGGTGGTGCCAAGAAAAGATGAGAATCATCACTTTAGTGAGAGGAGGCTTTTCACATCCCCTCTTCACCACACACTCAAGCGAACACCTATAGGTTTAACAAATAATTATGTTGGAGTACTATTTTTCTCTTAGTCAATTGTGGAGATTAGTTTGATTATTCTTCTCGACGTAGGCTTTCAACTTGGATATCGTACGCGGGCCGAAGCCCGCGGTTGAGACATTGAAGGTTCACAATTTGAGATTTGTTGGTAGATCACGAAGAAATTAGGTCTACATAAATAAGTATTTTTCAAGTTAGTAAAGTTATCCGATAATCGATCTATAATTTGTTGAGCTCAAGTTAGTGGTAGCGGACCCATCTAATCCATTCTTAATGGGGCATGTAAGGCCTGATTAGACTTGTCATCTATCTCTATCTACGGATACTCCCAATCTGCTAAAACCCCTCTCATCTTGCCTAACAATAGATTGGCTATGATACAATTTATCACGATATGATTCGATGGGATAATTAACCTATTAATTCTTTCGAATCTAAATATTTGGTCGTGCATAAGTTATGTTTAGCCCTCGTTTAAGTTTTTTTTCCACTTTTAATATAAAAATAAATCAGGATATTATAATGTCAATTTTGATTAAGCAATGATGATATTTTGGTGACATATTCACTCATCACTAATCTTGTTATACAGGTTATAAGAAGTCATAATATTGTCTCGGATGATAAAAGCCATATTGTTTATCTTTGCACATCAAATAAATTAATTATAAAATTTATTTTGGAATGATTGATGATGGTAACAACATACTCTTAGTAAGGAAACATTATAATGTTACCGATCTTATAAGACTAAATAAAAATTATATAGAAGTCTGTATATAATGTGCAAGTGTACCAATCTGAGCTTATCTTTGTTTCAGTAAAGAAGATTCGGAAGTCACGTAGAAGACATGCACCAGCTTTATTCCTCATCATGATAGCAAGCACCACCAGTTCAAGAAAAGTGGGAATGGATGAAGGAATGTTGGCAGATTTATTAGATAGAGCACGAATATTGAAGAGCCACTTTAGGAGAGTAAAATGTGTGAGAATGATTTTACATACACATATCTTTGTATCATATCATTTATGCAAATATATAGAAGACTATTGTTCAATAAAAGAATCAAATGTTTTCCCATACTCGATTGTTTACACCAAAAAGATGGAGAATTAAGCTACTCTCTCTCTCTTTCTCTCTCTCTATGGTGGTGTTTCCTCCTCTCTTTATTCTATTTATTCTCTTGTGGTGATTCAATTTAGGAGAGTTCTTTTTTATTGGCTTGGTTAATAAGATAGAATATATTCATATTTTGATTATAAATTCTCCTGCAAAATGTGATCCAATTTATTCACCCATCAACCCAACTGCAAGACAATAATAAGGACTTCAAAGAAAGAAATCCTGAGAATTAAGATTGTTTTATAAAATAATTGATGTATTTCTATGGTTTGATGGGAGAAGATAATATAACATATAGTAAGCATTACTGGTTTCCATTAGTAGATCTAAAGAGCATAAAAGACAAAAAAAAGAGAAGAATATTTTGAATGTATATATGAGAAGATGTACTACTTAAAGTTGAGATTAGTTCAAGTGAACTGATGATTTCATCTCACATCATCACATAAGTAAATTATAAACCACATTAAATCTTACGACAACTTAGATTTTCTTCCTAAGACACGTTAATTGATGCTCAATCAGTTTTGATAATTCAATGATGCATACAAATGCAGCAAAACTTATAGAAATATGCCAAATGTTTATTATAAATATATAGGCATGTGTTCATATAAGAATGTATTCTTCCATGTCATTCTTCGAAGTATTCTCTTTGGTGGGCATGAGGAGGGGATGATCGCATCTCATCCATCATCTCTACACAATGAAACCTGCAGTGGTGGTGGTAGGTGGATTCACACTCTCACTCTCTCACGGGTGTTGCAGACTCCAAAATCTCACCTACAACCTAATGATCCGCCGGTGGGAAGAAGACGCAACCCTTTCGAAGACTTCTCTCTACCTCTTCGCTGCTTCAATCATTGGCGACAAAGCTTTGGATTGCTGTTTCTTCTCCTTCTTCACGTCGTGTACGTTTCATATGGGGAAAGCCAACAAGGCTACAAATAGAGAAAAAAAAGGAGAAGAGAAGCACCGACATGGTGTGGTGAGGGCCCCTAACACGAGACAAGCACACTTTTTGAAGGCAAGATTCCATGATCTCTCTTCCCTGCTGTTGGTCTCTCTCTCTGACCCACAAACATCTTATCATTCGGTGTGGAAAGAGAGATCATGCTTTCGTTTACTAATCATATGAGATTTCGAACCCTCCAACTTCGTCACATCATTATCAAATAAGTATTTTAAAATTAAAAATCTATCGAATGAGATTTTAATATATAAGTTTTGTATATATATATATATATATCGGATTATAATTTTAGGTACAAAATTTAGTATCCTCGATTGTTAGTGGTGCCATGGATCGATTATTCTCTAACACTAAATGCAGTGGTGGCTTGATGTGTTTGCATTGGAATCATATCCACACCCCCCCATCCAATGGTACATTGCCTCATTCAGTGAGGAACACCTACATTTTCACATATTAGTTACCAACCAATGGATTCTCAAAGCTTCATTCCCGACAACAGAACTGACATCGCAAGTCCTGCTTGTTGTGTTTCAGCACCACTTCAAATGAATGGAGCTCAGCGGAGGACATTTTTGTTGGATCCATCGTAGCAAACCTTAAACCATGACATACATAGCAAGAGAATTGTAACGCGGCAATAACATTTGTAAGTGCATATATATATGTTCTATTTTTCGTTAAGAATGCTATTTTATTTATTCTTAGTGATGAAATTGAAGAAGCAACTCGACTTGATCTATTTTTTCAAACTTTTTATGTCGAAGAATTTGATTCTAAGAAAAAAAATAAATGAAGCAAAGAGACTCCCTTTACGATCTCCATCGAATACTCAATGATCGAGAAAAAAATGAGTTATCCGAGATGAATTTTAAAATTTAGATGATTCGAGTAGTAATATGAGAAGTTAAAGAGAGAGAGAGAGAAAAAAAATCTTAATTATACCTTCGAGTACTCTTATTCGTCAAAGATTTTTGAATAGTTTTTATTACAATTTATGATGATATAGTAAACTTTATTGACTCGTCTTATCATTTTCTGTTTCCATATGTTCAATTTATTGGTTGGTTGATAGATATTTCTTATATCATTTATATATTTATATATGATGAGTGACATGAGATATTAGTGACAGACTGTGTCTTCAAAACCGTGCGTTCCATCCTCTACTCGATCGTCAAAAGGTGATGAGATCATGGATTGTCACGACTCGTCGGAACTTTTACTCTCTGCGAACGACCACATGTTGTGTACTACGAAACCCTATGCATGCATATGTGATAACATGAGGGACGACTACGAAAGCTCAAGCAATCACATCAACAGGGGACGAGCTGAAGACACCTCCGAGGGGGCCGCCGTCGCGACCTCATGCAATGAATACCAACTAGCTTCATCTTCTTGCGCTGCACTGTCGGCGGCCACCGCATCGCTCCCTCCCTCCTTTTTCTTCTTTCTAATAATAAAAAATTAACGAAGAGATGATGATCGAATAAAGGATTACTATCACTTGGCACTCATAATATCACTCCATCGAATAATAAAGATCAATTTACGTAAATTTTACAATCAAAATTAAAGAAAATAGATTAGAATTATTCAGATCTTACTATGTGATAAGTTAAACCATATACAAAATATCTCAAAGCTAATTAAATTTATTCGAATAACATAGAAACTAAATTATGTGATGCGGTTTTGTCTGAGGATTTCGATCTCGCAGGAGTGCGAGTAATCTACGTAAGTTGTACTCGCGAAACAAAGGAGTAATTGCAGCACTAAGCACCGTAGGCAAAGGAAATAATTGTCCCACAGCAGGTGGACATTAATGATAGAGACAAGATTTAACCCATTTATCTAAGATGAGGACCACTATGAATCAAATAAATCGCCGGATACGATGCATTACATTGACCAAATTGTTCATAAAATAATTCTTACTCCATTCGAGTGCCTTCGTTGACTTTGTTTGAAGTTTACGATGTTCGATTGTTTGTCTTGTTGATGATGCTGTGGTCATGTCATCGTAAGTTTTCTTTCTTCGATTGTGTTGTACAAGTGTTAGATTTTGTGAAGCTCCCCTCGTATTGTATCATTCATAACTTATTATTAAAGAATTTAGGATTATAATTCATTTTAATCTATGTGCCTTTGCTCATGAATCATTTAGATCTTTATAGTTTATAGTATATAAATTTCTTCAATCAAATCCGAGTTAACAAATATGCTGATTCATAATAAATCATTAATATAATGACATATATAATTTAAGTAAAAAAAATAGTTCATTTTAGCCCTTGTGGTCATGGACCACTTAAGCTCTCATGATTTTGTTTGTATCTAAAATAATTTTTATATTTTTAAAAATATAATATATAAGTCCATTCCGTTAAATCTAAATTGATCGATGTTAAGTATACTACTTACATGACATACTAATTCATAATGTATTATTAATATAATGATATATGTAATTT
Source organism: Musa acuminata AAA Group (assembly GCF_036884655.1). Taxonomy (NCBI): domain Eukaryota; kingdom Viridiplantae; phylum Streptophyta; class Magnoliopsida; order Zingiberales; family Musaceae; genus Musa; species Musa acuminata. The sequence continues at coordinate 33,110,359 of NC_088339.1, read as the reverse complement.
AAATTTTTAAAAAAATATATCTTATCAAGGAAGAGGAAGCGACGAGGGTCGTAATGATTGACGAAGGCGGAGGGGTAAAGGTTAGAGAGGTTGAAGTTAGAGGCGAGAGAGAGAGTTAGACCACCATATCATAAGTGCGACGAGTGGAAGTGCACGAGAGGATGAAGTGGGAGGCGGTGAGAACGAAGATGCCCAAGAGAAGGAAGAGGGATCAGAAGACCATTGCATGCTTAGCATCAGACTCATCAACGCACATCCACTCGAGGTAGGACCGGAAGCTCTTGATCTTATTGTCAGCGTAGGAGAGGTTATATGCGTACAATGCCCTATTAGGTAGTAGCGGCTCGATGCTGCTGGTGGTGGTCGCTTCCATGACGACACCTTCTCTCACCATTGATGGTGATCTTAATTTTTTTAATTTAAATTATATATATTATTATATTAATAGTTTATTGTAAGTCAGCATGTCACGTAAGCAGACTAACATTTGTCAACTCAAACTTGACGGGAGAGACTTGTATATTATATTTTTTAAAATATAAAGGTTATTTTAGAGAAAAACAAAACCATAAGAGTAGTCCATGACTAAAACTTGGCTAAAATAGATTTTTTTTAAACTTAAATTACATATATTATTGTATTAATAGTCTATTATGGGGTAACATATCATGCAAGCATACTTTAACGTTTGTCAACTCAGACTTGACAGGAGTAGCTTATATGTTATATTTTTAAAAATGTAAAAATTATTTTAGATACAAGTAAACCATATGGGTTTAAGTGGTCCATGAACAAAACTACAAGGGTTAAAATGAATATTAACCTAAAAATTTATTGTGAAAAAAATAATTTTATTCATTGAGATAATATATATTTATGGAAGAGATTTCTTTCAATCATATACTCACTAAAGTATATGATTGATCCTTAAATATTATGATTAAAATAGAAATATAAAATTATCTTTTATATTTATCTACGTCATACTTTCTACCGATTACGACAACATAGTTCGATGACATATGATCTAAGCAATTTTGACTAAGTGGATGTAAACAAATCACAATCTATCAATCAATTTTGTCTCGGGAAGACGTGTGCAAATAATCTCGTCACGTTTGTGGTGTATAGGTGTCTCACGTTTATTGGTTGCATTCTTTAATGCGATGAAGAATAGCTACATATCGACACTGTGTAGTTATAAGAGTCGTAATAACCATTAATGCAGAGATTGAAGCGAGAGAGGCGAAGCAGACACACCCACGTTGGTTCTATCATCGCATGTGTAATGTATCTGATGTTGGCTCTATCATGCCTCAACCGTGTTAAATGCATGTGATTTGTCTCTCATATTAGAATAATGATAGAATAATTTCACGAGGAGTTGTCTTATCTAATTTATTAATTAGTATTATTTTCATTACTCCGCTATTATTTGAGGATCAAAGGTCCTATACAACTTCTAAAAGAATGCAACATGAATTATATGTCAAAGAGAATCATGTATACATAAACCATCAATTGAATCGATGGGTCAAATCATTAGAAACATGTATACATAACAATGGATTGGGCTAATTACATGTAGTTAGATTTTTTTAGCATCTTGATCTTATGAAAGTGAAACAATTATGTTCATTTATCGTAATATCGTTGGTTTTATCGATGAAAATATAAAAATAAAAGATAAAATGATAATTATAATATTTCAATTGATGATGATAGATGATGACAACGTTGATTACTGTAGGTGATTGTTATAGATAAAGAGAGCGATGATAAAAGATGAGAGATGCTATGTATCTATGTTGACGCTAATGTAGTTGCTGAGCAACAAAAGGGTTATCGATATATATGTTGAGTGACCCTTTCACTACTTGATAATTATGTAGACGTCGATGCAGATGTAGAGCGACGAAAGGGCTGCTCACGGTATCAGCACCAACGTAGATGTAGAGCGACATCGCTCTGTATTTGCGCCAGCACTGATGCAGATGTCGAGTAGCCCTTTCATCACTACAACTTCATCGACATCGACACAATGAGTGATTTTTTCATCGTTCAACAACTACGTCGACGTCAATGCAATAAGCGACTCTTTTTGTCACTCGATTATTGCATCGCGTTAATACAAATGTAAAGCGACGAAAGGGTCACTCAGCAACTATGTTGGCGTCAACGCAGATATAGAGTAACACTTATTTCTCGTTGCTGCTCTTCTTATTCATAACCACCACCATTAGCCCCCAGCGGTACTATCGTCCATCACCACCAATTCGAACATTGAAATTATCTTTTTATCTATTATTTTTATATTTTCATTGGTAAAATCAATGATGTTAGAATAAATAGGCCTAGATGTTTCACTTTTATAATTAATAGAGATTTCAATATAAATTTTTGAAGTCTAGAGTCCCAGATATTAAGAAGATCTAAGGGATAATTTATAACTAACCTGATTGAATTATATACATCCGAATAACAAATAAAATAAGATTAAAAAAATTAAGGCATTTGCTCAAACAATATGATTAGTAAACTGAATTGATCGAGGATTATTTTCTGAACCCAACTAATAAGTCGGAATCGGGTTCTATGGTTACCTAGGAATGACGAATATAACATGGTGTGAGATGGAAAGGAGGTTAGAGATGCCTAAGTGAGGTAATAGGGTTAGATCTCTCGAAATGAGTTCTTTTAATCATGGTTCTTAGGATCCACCCAAACCTAATTTTGTCGAGGTAGATCAAGTCCAATTTACACGGTTTGAGTTCTAATTTCCAAAGTCTCATCTCCATCCGATCGGATCTCTAAATCCATGTTGAGATCAAAGTTTTGATGACTATGATCCCTAGACCGAGCAAATTATTCACATGGTTGACTGGTCAACGGTTAATTGTTTAAGGTTCATCAAACCTCCTACTCGGGGCATCGGACAAAGTTGACCAGTTACTCCACGTTGACCAATTCATTGTGTCAATTTGGTGGAGAAATCACTAATTTATTAAGATGTTACATAGATATATATATACACCCACAAATTAAACATGCCCACATGTAGGAACACCCTTTGCACCAATGATAGCAGTACCAATGAAAGAGCCTTTGTTCTGAGAACAAACTTGTCATTTGGGCATTTTCGAATAGTATTTGTAGATGTGACGAGTGACGTATTGATCGTGTGACGATGAGGTATCGATAATCATCCATCATAATCTTTGTATTACATATTCTATCACTAATTCTTTTAGTTGATATTTCTAAATTTTTAGAATGAGTTTTCAAATAAGTTTGATATATTATCGTTAAATTAATATTTTAGATAAAAAAGAAAAAGAGGGAAGTGACTTCTAAGATAACCGAGCATAGAATGAATATATTGACTGCCTTGGATTTGTTGACCGAGGGCACAGCAGCCTTTCTTGTCACCGACTCGTCTTCCTTGCGCTCCAACACATAATTGTGGTTGTTCTCTTCTAATGTGTTCACAAGCGTTTGCGACCTCTGCATGCTTTCGGTACAAGTAAAGAGGACAGCTTAGCATGCATGTAGGACCAGCGGCATGTGATGCTTTGGTCCTTCCTAAAGCCCAGCCATGGAAGCTCACAGGCTTCTTCAGACGCTGTGCCGGCACGTGAGTCGTCTCCCTTTTCTTCCCCGCACAGTAATGCCGGTTTGCATGAGCCACACGTGTGACATGCAGCACCCATCCTTGAAGCGTAGGTGCAGGGTCGGCCATGGATTTCCCTTTTACTGCAGGGGGTTTGTTTTCCTGCGCGCGATCTGTTTGCGACAGGGGAAGCTGAAATTATTGAGGCGGGGGCGGCAGATTTGGTGTCCTCCTCCTCCTCCTCCTTCTTCTTTTCACCACCTGATATTAGTCTTAATGTTACAGTAAACCAAGACTAATTCACGTGCTTTTCCTTTTTGCTTCTGTGGAGGAGAAGATGTCGTTTTTTATTTAAGGAGCATGCTGAGGACCTTGCAGTTGGGGTTCTGCCTGTGTTCTCTCCTCCTCCTCCTCCTCCTCCTCCTCCTCCTCCTCTTCCTCTTCCCTGTTCATCTTTGATCTCCCATTTGTTCGGTCTCTCTCTTGTATCTGCTGTTGTCATAATCTTGGAAGAAGCAGGGGAAGAGAGAGAGACAAAGAGAGAGAGAGAGAGAGAGAGAGAGAGAGAGAGAGAGAGAGGAATTCTTTCTTTCTTTTTACCTGAAATCTTGAGCTCCGCTTTGTAACGTGGAAGCAAGAGAGGGAGATCTAAAGTGAAGCGTTGTGTTCTCACGGTCTTTTCTTCTTGTTCGCTTCCTCATCTTTTGCTCGCTATCGAGTGTGTGGGTGGGGAAGAAAGAGAGCTCTGACACTGCGGCTCCACCGCATTGTCTTGCTTAATTCCCCAGCAACACTTGCAGCAGAATACGACGTAAAATACGCGATTACTATTTGTTGGAGGAATTCGTGCTTTTACCTCAAGGAGAGAATAAGATTTGTCCTCTACAGGCACTTTCTGAGTGCTACTTAGCGTCCCCTGCTTCCGCTGTTTCCGGTTCGGGAGAGACAGGAGAGGAGGAGGAGAGATGGAAAGGCTTACTTCGACGGCGCTGCTGCCGGAGTCGTTCCAGGGGACGAGGGACGACATCACGGAGCAGATGGGGGTGGTGTGGCAGCAGATCAAGGCGCCGGTGATCGTCCCCCTGCTGCGGCTGGCCGTGTTCGTCTGCCTGGTGATGTCGGTCATGCTGGTGGTGGAGAAGGTGTACATGGCCGCCGTCATCGCCCTTGTCAAATTCCTCGGCCGGCGGCCCGAGAAGCGGTACAATTGGGAGCCCATTCGCGACGACCTGGAGCTCGGCAGCGCCGCCTACCCCATGGTCCTCGTCCAGATCCCCATGTACAACGAGAAAGAGGTGCCCGTCCCTCCTCTCATCCCCCGCCCCATGTGCGTACGTGTACAGCTCCATGTTTGACGCCAGGGACGACACGCGGGCATTGCAGGTGTACCAGCTCTCGGTGGGAGCTGCATGCGGCCTCTCGTGGCCGGCGGACCGGATCATCATCCAAGTGCTCGACGATTCCACCGACCCAGTGACGAAGGTGAGAATAGATCCGCACGCACACCGTTCTAAATCCTCGACGCAATCTCTGTGCTGATCATGTCATGCAGCAGCGTCAGCATCAGCGGATTCCTTTTTGGCTGATTTGGATGTACTTACTAATTAACATGCATGATAATAATAATAATATTATTATTAATATTATGGTGATGAGGATTGATGCATGTTTGGAAATGGAGATGGTGTGGTGGTGGGTGGTGATGGTGGTGCCGGTTGGTTGGTGGCGTGCAGGATCTGGTGGAGACGGAGTGCAACAGGTGGGCGAGCAAGGGGGTGCACATCAAGTACGAGAGGAGGGACAACCGGAGCGGGTACAAGGCGGGGGCGCTCAGGGACGGCATGAAGCGAGGCTACGTCGAGCACTGCGACTACGTCGTCATCTTCGACGCCGACTTCCAGCCGGAGCCCGACTTCCTCTGGCGCACCGTCCCCTTCCTCATCCACAACCCCGACCTCGCCCTCGTCCAAGCCCGCTGGAAATTCGGTACGCCTCCTCTGTTTTATTCGTCATTCCTCTTTTTCTTGAGCTTCTCGACAGTAAAGGCATCCTTAAGCTTTGTCAATGGAGGAACTCTCTCTCTCTCTCTCTCTCTCTCTCTCCCCGTTTGAGTGTCGGTGGCGGATCTGCTTGCTTTCACTTTCTCCCCGTAAAAAGCTAGGACGTGCCACAATTATGAGCTGCAGCTACCCAGCAGCTCCACCTGCTTCAATCGCCTCCCACTCCTTCGCTGGACCAAATGATTCGTGCAGGTCTGTGATCGCATGGCTTTCACGTTAAGCCCGTCTCCATCTCCTCGCTCCCCTTCTTCTACCCTTCTCCTTGGAAACCTGTCCACCGACCATGTTGACTTTTCATGCATGAAACGCCGCTCTTTTACCTTTACATAGATTTACCAGAATTGGGATTGGAAACATGCCGTGCTGGCACATGGGACCCGGCAGTTGCCCCAATCGCAAGGCAGGTGGTCGAGGTAGTTTTCTTTCTTGCTTTTGTGGGCTTTTTGGGCCGGCCGACACTTATGTCATGGCCCACCTTTTGTCGCCGACACATGATGTGACACGTGTCTCTCATCCTATCCTATTATCAATTGTCGGTAGACCAAGTCAAAATTTATTGGAAATTTTTATTTGTTACCAATAGACTTAGTAAAAATTTATTGGAAATTTTCTCGGCAAGGATGATAGTCTTAACAAATTATAAAGAAGGAATGGTAGAAGAGAATATTAGAGATTCAAAACTAAAAATTTTTATCATCATAATAACTCATATGCATTTAATCTCTGAAACTTTTTCTCCTCCACCTCCTCTCTCTCTCTCTCTCTTTGATCTTTTCTGAGTCATGTGAGGTAAACAGTGGTCTCAAATCTGTATCAAGTTGCTCATATGGAGCCTTCTGTAGCATTTTGTCCTAATCTCTAAGAACAACACATGCCTAGTTTTATGTGGAGGGTGGGAGGGGGGGCCAAAGCTTGTGGTCTTACTAGAGGGAGGAATGTAGATGAAGAGAGATGAAAGAGGGAAGAGCATCAGCCAAAGAACAGAGATTTCTCTCTTTTTTTCCCCCCAGAGTAAGTCACTTAGTGTGATGGAGATAGTGCAGTATCTGATCTTGATCTTGTCATCTTTCCTCAGTGGAAAGCTTATCACCTGTTTCTGATGCTCACCTCAAGTTGTATCATCTCCACTATCTCATCTGTTCCTAACATACCATGTGCATTTGTTCTTCTTATGCTACCATCTCCTATGACATGCATGTATGTTTGACAGTGGACCTCCACAGCCATTATTACCCTGCACAGCATCGATTGAACAAGCCAACCTTTTCCAATAGACCACAAAGATCTCAACCATAGATATGCTTTGGGAATGTTACCTCTTTGTCTTCCCAAATCTGCAAGAGTTTTATTGGTAACCCAAATAAAAATCTAGTAGGCTAAAATATTTGTCATGGCTTATCATATGAATGGTGGGGTTTAGTGGACTGAGTTCTGCTTTGTCACCATTCTTCGTCTGAGATGATAATTATCTCTCTCTTTCTCCTCATGGGATATATGGAATCCTTTTCCAATCACTGTGGGCTTTAGGCTTGAATGTAATTCATGATGTTTATACCTTACTTGAGGTAATAAGAATAATCTTATGTCAAAGTTATAGAGAGAGAGAGATAGATGGTTAACTATTTCATCTTTGAACTATATATAGAAAGAGAAGATCTGTTTTTCTTTTTCTTTTTTGTATGTGAGTGTGTGAAATATAGTTATGTTCATTTTTGCAGTGAACTCAGATGAATGTTTGATGACAAGGATCCAAGAAATGTCACTGGATTACCACTTCGCAGTGGAGCAGGAAGTGGGATCCTTCACACATGCTTTCTTCGGATTCAATGGTGAGCTCCTCGGCCTCTCTGATCTCTTCAAACTGTGCTAACATACCCAAAATGCTTTAAGAACAAGAACATGGCATGTCTGCCAGCAGTCTCTGCAGTGACATGAACGACAAAAAGGTCGATAGAAGAATTGACTAATTTGAAGGGAAAACGAAGAACAGAATCAACATAGTTCTTTTGTGTCTCTCTCTTTGTCATGCAGGGACCGCCGGTGTCTGGCGGATATCTGCTCTCAATGAGGCCGGAGGTTGGAAAGATCGAACCACAGTAGAGGACATGGATTTGGCTGTCCGAGCAAGCCTCAAGGGATGGAAGTTTGTATTCCTCGGTGATCTCAAGGTAAGTTCATCATGTTCTTATCACAAGCTCAAACAGGCTTTGCATCAGTGTTTGATACGGATGGTGTTATGAATTCAGGTTAAGAATGAGCTGCCGAGTACTCTGAAGGCTTACCGGTATCAGCAGCACAGGTGGTCTTGTGGCCCAGCAAACCTGTTAAGGAAAATGTTGATGGAGATTGCAAGCAACAAGGTCAGTTGAGTGTGGAGGAGATCGATGAGAAAGAACGATATGAGTCTCTGTGAATCTGATTTGGCTTTCTTTTGTTCTTCTGTTGCTATGTAGAAAGTGAATCTCTGGAAGAAGGTCCATGTGATCTACAGCTTCTTCTTCGTTCGCAAGGTTGTAGCTCACATCGTGACCTTTGTGTTCTACTGCATCGTCATCCCTGCCACTGTGCTTGTTCCTGAGGTGGAAATACCCAAGTGGGGTGCCGTCTACATCCCCTCCGTCATCACCCTCCTCAATGCTGTTGGAACCCCAAGGTGTGGATCCGTCGACGGTTCATTGATCACGACAACAGCAAGAAGAAGAACAGCAACCAACTCATCGAAGTTCTTTTGATTGCTGCCGTGACAGGTCTCTTCACCTGCTTGTGTTTTGGATCCTGTTCGAGAACGTCATGTCATTGCACAGGACAAAGGCCACCTTCATTGGCTTGTTGGAAGGAGGAAGAGCAAATGAATGGGTCGTCACCGAGAAGCTTGGCGACACCATGAAGGTCAAAATGGCCACCAAGGCAGTCAAGAAGCCACCACGAACCAGAATCGGTGATAGGTGATCCCTATTGTCCTCAGCTCTTTCTTGCAGACATGACTACTTCTTCTTCTTCCAGCTTCTGCTTCTTCTATGACTGCTTCTTACTTGACAGGAACAGAGTAACAGCAAACACGAATCCATGGTTGTTCATCTCGCCTGATACTTTCTCATGTCCAACTCAGGTTACATCTGCTGGAGCTCGGCACAGGAGCTTTCCTCTTCTTCTGTGGATGTTACGATGTGGCCTTCGGGAAGAACCATTACTTCATCTACCTCTTCCTCCAAGCCATTGCTTTCTTCGTAGTTGGTTTCGGCTATGTTGGCACATTCGTCCCCAGTTGATGAGGTGCCTCCACTAATTGCCAAAGGCTTCGCATGACTTCATCTTCTACCTCGGTCTAAGTCAAGGCAGTGCAGCAACTGCCCGTAGACTTCTAGTGTTCATATGCAGGGATCTAATAGATACAAGGAAATGAAAAAGGAGACAAGCAAGTAGGACAGCAGCTGCAGTTGTGGTAGAGAGAAGACTGGTTTAGTCTCAAGAAGATTGATTGTGTGCATTTCAGATGAAAATAAAAGAAGAAAAAATAGAGTGGTGATGGTTGAATTCTTCCATATATAATGCAAGTTTCTGGTTGAAAAGGAAATGAATAAGCCAAAAAGATGGATGGAGTATCAAACACTCTCAGTTTCATATTTCATTCAGCTTCTTGTAATAAGCAGATGCTCCAATCACTCAGTTTCTTTTAGGGTTTGATTTCTGTATTGTTTTATTTGGATAAATTGCAACCACAAGTGTTTGTTTGCTTGCTGTGTTTGATCTCAATGACTCCATTTTTTCTCAAGTCTTGCTTCAGTTTCTTACATGAATCTCTGCAGGTCTTAATGTTCAAGGAAATTAATGCCACAAGCAATGCCTAATATTTGTGCTCATGAATCAAATAGTTGAGATTGGTTTTTTAAACGACTCAAACTCATCGGGCGAGCATATTTATGCTTCTTTTGCCAGTGATTTTTATCAAGTACTGATAGAAGTGAGAGAAGGGATGGTGAGGGGAGGAGAAGACTGCATCCTCATCAGTAATGATCACCATTAACAGAGGTGAGAAAAAGATACCTAATCAGCAGGCTTCAGAGACGAGTGACATGATATGATTTGGGTGCAAGCCATGTTGATCTGTTCAAGGATGCAGCAATCAAGTTGTAATCCAAACTATTTGCTTCATCAAGTATCTCACCTGCTTCTTGTCAGGAATAACCACAAACATGACATGGACAGTACTCAAAGTCCAAACAGCATGATAGCAGCTGTTCACAATCCCTAAGGATGCATTTTGGCCTTCAATTCCATCCTCCATTTTCATGTCAACAGTGATTTCAAGCTAACAGTGTTACCAACCTACCCTGACTGCATGTTCTCAATGTGCTTAACTTTCCAGGAATGAAGGTTTAAGCTCGCGAAATACTAATCGGTAGACAAAACATATGCATATCACCAAAGAAACAAGTTAATTTCCAGCATCAACAGTTATCATGAATTCCACAAAGACAGGTTCCCTCAAGCTTCCGCAAGGCTACAAAGATGACGACGACAACAATTTCAGAGTAATAGCAGAAAAGTGTTCGATCATTGATTCGGATACCTTGTCAGACGACTAAACTATCCCTAACCTAACATCTAGCAGAAATATCGTTACACATATTAGAACAGTTTGGTAGTGTTAGGGTGTAAAGAGAAGTACCTTGGAGCTATTCTCCCTGCAAGCATATGTTGATGTCAGGAGAAGGCTTATGCTCTGATGACTGCAGACCGTGCCATCCTGGCGCGTGAAGAGTAGGGTTTGGAGTGGGGTTGTGCATGCTATTTTCGGCGTGGGTTTGCCCGGGCAACGATGAGGTTGGGGTCTCGCACTCATCCTCGGGGTTTGCCTGCGAAACAGGCCTTGCAGCTGTCAACAACCCAGCAGTCGCCGGAAATGATGGAGAAGTTGCTTGCTGAATTGGTTTCGGTTTTTGCTCCTTGAAAGTGTTCGGCATGAAGCTTCCAACCACTACCTGGTAAAGTGCAAATAAAAGAGATTATGTCGATTCTAAATTTTCCCGCACCAAAAGACTCTACTAGTTTGTGATAAACAAGTCAAAACCAAGGGGAAGAATCTATCAGTAATTTCCACTCGTAAGTAGAAAAAGCAAGAATACTTGCCATAGAGGCTCTTATTTCTATCCGATACAACCGTTAAAGTAACATTTGTTAATATAAAAATGATATTAATAACATCGGAATAACAATGAAGAACACCCCATGTCCAACAAATTAAATTAAATGGGACATATGTTGGACAAACACCCCATCACAGGCTATCAAGTCTGAAGTCGACACCTTTAAGCTGGCACCCTTATTGCTCTGATCGAGAGAAATCATTTTGGGAAGAACTCAAGTGTGGTGATTCTTATTTGAATACTTGGTCTTCGTTATTCTTTAGGTTTCTTATCTGAGTTGCATGGATATAATACCGAGCTAGGATAATTGACAATCCATAACTCAGCTGATTTTTCAGGTACATAACATGAAACGTGTATCGAATCGGAGCAATTTCACATGAATGACCTAAAACTTTGATGCCACCTATATGCCTTTGCAGCAACTTAAAAAAAAAAAAAATCCGTATACAGCCCATGACGAGAGATATGCAAATACGAGTATCGGAAATATCATTTTGAACAGTGTTATGCCCATTTTCAAATAATGTGTGGGCGCTAAAGGTTTTCATATATTTAAGTTAAGAAAGTAAAGTTTGACACAGCTCATACCACGGTATGAATGATGCAAAAGCAAGAGTGCATCAGCAAAGCAATGACTGTATAAACTATTAGGAGCTGTAAGCACAATAAACATTTCTACATACACCACCTAACTCGATGTTAGGCAGCTCTTCACTTAGACCCAACTAACATAGCAGAATCAAATGGAATTAGGATAATGTTTATTACTTGAATTGGACTAGCAGCAAGCAGTAGTCCAGCAACTCCTCCACCAATAACACGGCCGTCGGGACCAGCAAGCGACACACTTATCCCACCAGTTCTACTTCGTACACCGCCGTTTTCAGTGATCGTGAAGGACCCAGACAGAGAAAGAATCTCGAATCGGCCCTGCGCATTAACGAGATCAAGATGAAATCAAACGGAGAGCCTAACAAAATTGAAAGAAATTAGAAGACAGAAATAAAGCTAATGGACTCAAAAATAAAAATGACCGGGCAATCAACAGTGGCATTGACGATGGATCGAATTGTGCCAGAAATGCTACTCATTAACATATTACTAAAAGTTCGGAATATTATCATAAAAAAGATTAGACCTCTCGAACAACAAGTTTGCATTCTAAGTTTTGCCGCAAGCCCCCTCTCATCTCCAAGTATGCCTTGGGCCTTGTAAATCGATAGATGTTTGTTAATAATTTTCTCAAGCTTCTACCAATTAAACTGCAAATCTTAACCTTAATACTAATTTCAACATTTAGAAGCTGAGAGTTGACTACGAGATGAGATCAAGTTGAATTCTCAAAAGCTAATCCGTAAAGAAGAAAATAACTCTTAGGGGTTAGCATCCACAGGTTGCCGACTATAGTGAAGCTTGAAAGTAAAATGGTTAGCATTCATAAGAAAGAACTCTTGTAACCAAACCGAGAACCGAAAATAAAATGGCTGCAGCTCCATACCTCATAAGTCAAGGTACCACCAGAAGAACCCGGCTGGCGCAAAGTGACATTGGAGATAGCTCCATTTGCAGAAAGTATGCAAATCGATCGCGGACCCTTGCGGGAGAAGGAGAGTATTCTAGCAGAAACATCCTGCAACAAGAAGATCCAACACCATGATATCAAACTCTGTAAACTTCAATCGTAAGACATCCGATCACCATTAGAACACCAAGATTGGTCGGGAAAAATGTCACCTCCCCTGTGGCAATGGTCACAACATGCGGCGTAAAGTTCCCTCCAGCCGAGTATGCAAACCACTCTCCTATAAAACAGCAAAAAATCCAAATATGTTGTGTGTTATTCACCTAAAAATCCCCTTTTTCTTTTAGATGGCATAAATGATTTCTGACCAAAGCAACCACCCAATGTTATAACTTGTTGATTTGTACTCCTACATCACAGTAAAATACCTACTGAACACTCCTTTCAGGTTGCAGCAAATTAAGCGGTCGATCTACGAGTAAAGCTAGCAGTTGCTTGTCGTAATCTCGATAGGAAGAGAGAAAGAAAGAGAGATGTCGTTGGGGGGTTTGTGCCTTCCGAATACCAGCTCAGAAGAGCCTCAGAGATGAAGAGGGTGGAGAATGGAGGGCATAGCATGTTACCGAGGGCAGCAAGGATCTGGTATTTGCCGGAGCCAGGTGGCCGTCCTCTACCCCGTTTGCCGTCGGAGAAGACGGGAGATATAGGGGAGCCGGAGGTGGGTGTCAGCGCCAGAGCCATGCCGTCCGGCCCGTACTTCCTCGGTCTCCCTCTCTTCTTCCTCCCGAAAAGGTCTCCACCGCTGCTACCTCCGCTCCCGCCGCCGCCGCCGCCGCCGCCGCCGCCGCTCCCCAGCACCCCCATGGCGAGGCCAGCCCCTTCCGCCAGCGGCACGGCCATTTCCGTCACCCCGCTTACCACGCTGGGAAATGCCTCCGGCTGCAGTGACGGAGATGGAGGAAAAAAAGCAGGAAACTCCTTCTCTCCTCCTCCTCCTCCTCCCAACCCACCTCCACCTTCACCTCCTGCTCCATCTCCTCTTCCACCACCTCCTCCTTCACACCCTGACACCACAATGCTCTCTCCTCCTTCCATGCATGCAAGCGTCAGCGGCTTGCTTGCTTTCCTGCTTCCGGCTCTGTTTCTTACCTTCCCTCCGACTCTCCTCTTCGAAACGACCTTCCTCTGTGCCGCTCCACAAGTTAATCCACAGCCTCAGCTCGAGTTAAGCAGAAAGAGACTGAGGTGGGGAAACCTCAGCGGAGACCGTATGGAGTGAGAGTCCAAAGAGTACACACACAGGAGAGAGATATATTCTCTGCTTGTACAGCCTTGTCTCTCTCTCTCTCTCTCTCGCCTCTCTGTGGCTGGCAGTGGTAGAAATAAATGACTTCCAAGGAGGGTGATGGATGGCAACTGGCGACGGCTGGGACTGTGTTGTTCACCGATTAATTTAACCTAGCAGGAGATGATCACTATGAGCATGACAAAGACCACCGGGAAACCAAAGGAAACAAAAAAGAAAAAGCCAATTACAAAAGCGAGAAACAAAAGAAAAAGGAGGATCAAAGTGATGCATTTATTTACTGAGCTCTTCAAGTTTGAATCCAAAGCACCAAAGTCACTCAGGCCATAAATAACCAGCTGCAGCAGCATCTCTCTCTCTCTCTTTCTCCCCCCACTAGCGATCCATATATAGATGACCATTGAATATTGGTGGATTAGATGGATATAGAAGTTGTGGTTTACTTATGTTCCAAGCAAAACTCGAAGGCTAAGTAGGCATTATGAGGGGGTCACTGCGAACCCCAAGAAAAGGAGGCCATTAAGCATTTGCAGAGGAGAGTAAAGAAAGGAAGAGAAAAGAAGAAAAGAATTGATCGTGAGGATTAATTAAGCGGAATCAACTGCTTGCCCTGCTGTAAAAAGCTCAAGCTAGCCATATTAAAATCTGTGGAATCGGAATAGATTATATGATCGACGAACGAGGAGAGTGCGAATCCCAACACCTCCTCTCTTTCTGAAACTGGATGGAATCCGAGCGTTCCCCGGCCACCTTAAGCGGAAGGGAGAAGCTGTTGACTGGAGTAAGAGGAGGGTGGCGATAGAGAGGAGTTCGTGCTCTGTGAGACGTCGAGGATCGGACGACATAAACACAAGGAATCCACACAGATCATTAATACATGCAAAGACAATGGAGCAGGAGACGTTTTTACCGCGGAACGAGAGCTTCCAAAGCGAATACAACCAGCACAGCCTCAAAAGCTGTCGGAAGACTCGTTCGGGGTCCTCCGCCTCCACCCCCCCACTCTCATGCCATGCCTCTGACCTCTGAAACTGCACTAATTGTACCCCACCCCACCCTCTCTCTCTCTCTCTCTCTCTCTTTTTGAACGCTTCCAACCTTTGCGGGACGAACGCCTCTCGCATGCACGAGTCGTACGTACCGCGATCAGTCAGTGCGTCAGGCGGGCCGGCATCTCATCGGACGGCGACGACGGGCGTGTCTTCGTGCACGTGGCACGCGGCGACGTGCCCGATCGGCATGGCCGTAGCCAGGCCTCTCTCCGTCCTTCGTGGCCTCAGACCATGCAGCAGTACTCGACCTGTTGCTTCGTCTGCTACAGCGATGAGACCGATACAGATTCACACCACGGATTGTTCGCTGGTTCCTGCAGCATCAAACGACGGATTGTTCTCTGGTTCCAGGATACGAATGATGTTTCGATTCGGCTTAGGTCGTCGCCATGGTCCAGCTCCACGACGTGAGTGCTCGGTGCCATCAGCCGAGGAAACCTTGCGACCATCGTACCTGTGATTGGTCCTGTCATGATTCACGATGACTTGGTTGACTCTGAGCGCCAGATTCAACGTTGGGTTTCATCTTTCATCTACTTGCCGGCTTCTTTAACACGCACCAGCAGTGACCTCGCAGTTTACCTCCACAGAAGACGGCAGCGGATGAGTCACCTGGACGCAATCTATCACGAGCCATACCATGCCAAAGTGGTCCCCGGAATTCTACTCCCTCTCTCTCTCTCTCTCTTCCCACGCTCACAAGTAAAGAGAAAGCGAAGTGACAATTAATTAGTGTGATAATTATATGTCTTAAAAGCTATCAACCAAATAGATCAAATAAAAACAATCCCAGAATATAATCATTGACCATACTTTATTCTATTTTTAAAATTAAAATTTTAAATGCGATAGAAAATAAAGACAAACTAGTAATCAAACCTGACACGTTCGTATAGCATTTATGTCCAACTATCATGCATTATAATCCAACTAATTTAGTCGAAACTCAAATAAAAATTTTCAAGAGGATGGGAGACAACATCATCATCAAAAAGTCCGATCGAAAAAGAAAGAAAAAAAAAAGATTATAATCAGCTCTCGGGAATAATGAATATTAACAGTGGCTCCTAAAATAAAACAGAGAGATAAGGAGGTTGTCCGATCCATCGTATCGGTATGATTTGTTGTTTGTATATCCAAGATGAGGAATCATAGCATGGCACGCTTTTTTCTACATGTGAAATGGCTTATAAAATAACTGGTTGCCTGCATGTGCAATAGTGGTTGTTCTCGCTCATCATGCATTATAATATTAGAGATAATAGAGGTAAACAGCATCTTACTTGGTATCAAATGGATTAACAGCATCTACCATATCATTCAAATAATTCAAAAATAGGCTCTACTGCATCAGACCTTGGTTTTGAATGACTGTGGTTCCCAATAAAGCCTTGGAAGAAGGGATTTGATCCTGCAATAATCAACAAAAGTTGGCAATACTTGAGATTCGGTGCAGATTTCTTGCACAAAACAAAAAGGGGGAAAGCATCCGGTCATCTTTATTTTTCTCCTTCTTTTCATATCTGCACACAGCTAAAGTAGAAAACAAGAAACAAAGAAACAAAGCTGCAAGGTCAATAACTAAAGTGCAAAATAGGCTACTGCATCAGACCCACAGCGAAGCTTCACCCCCCTGTTTGACTCTTTGTTTGTGCTCACTAAATGGTAACTTTCAGACCTCCTCATGTTGAGTTTTTTGTTTATTCTTGAGAAGAATGGTAAAACCTAATGCATTATCAAATTGGAAATTCATGGGTCAGGTTTAGGAGGAAGCTTGAAGATATGGCCATACATCATCCACCAATTCACCGAGGCTTCCTCCACCGTGCGAATCGTCCAGATATGTTGCTTTGCCTTCTCTCGAGCTTCTAAAATCTCCTGCAAAAGTAAAAGCCTTCAGGATTGCCATTACATTTATCCACGTAAACACATGAATAAAGAATCTTTAAACACATGAAAATGCAAAATGTTCAGAACAGGAGATTTATGAATTTAGTAGCGTGATTGTCAGTTTTTGTTATCAGAAAACCTTAATGCGATGAAAGAAGAGAATCATCTTTCACACTAAATTTTCACTGGATTTACTCGAGTCAAAAACAAAAAAGGGGGCACCATTCTGGAAGGGAGATGTGCCTCAAAATCTTAACGTTGTAGAGATGGATATACTAAATGGTCGATCTATCTGTAAAGCTCCAGGTGCTCTACAAAATAAGCCCATTAGTTGTGTCATTGCACAATCAAGGATAGAGAATAGATCAATTCAAAGTCTTAAAAACAAATTTACCATGCGAAACACTACATGAAGCAAAAAATACCACCTATATAGTGTATAGCTTAATTGCATGCACAAACTTTCCAAACCACCACCCTGTTGTTCTCAAGCTATAATAGATTTTTATTTTTAACTAATATCTTCATCGAATTCTTCAAACAAGTTATGTTCTATCAAATACTTTTATCTTATGTCCAGTACGAGACAAGTTCATTAGAATCTTGAAGATCATCATTTAATTATCTCAACACCAACCTAAAAGAAATCCAGCTGTAACCTGATCCTATGATTGCCAATATCAGCAGTCTCCTCTATGTCAATCTTCACGTGCATGACAGCAGATTACGGATGTCAGAGATGGATGTGAAACCATGCTTTATAATAGAAGGCACGTGACCAATATGGGCACAACAAGCTGCAGCATAAAATGTCGCACAAACTTGCCAGCACCATGTCATTGCAAAGCAATATCTAGTCCAACATTCATTGTTCAGTTTGTATTTTATACTCTCTAACTGTCTACCCAAAGGTTCAAAATTTCGGCCCTATACCAGCATCTCGTCATGGTACTAATGTACCGGTGGTATAATGGCTTATACTATCTAGTGTAACTAAAAAATTTAAAAAATTAAAGTGACGACATATGACAAATATGATGACCGCAACAAATGACAATCACAACAACAGACACAATCATTGATTAAGTATTTATTGTCTATCCTCCATTTCCCTCCTCTTCTGCCTTTCCTCCTGTGGCTACCACATTTGTGACCATCGGCATCCTTCTGTTCCTCTTCTTTTTCGTTTTGTTGAGGTTGATAAATTGGTAAAACTAGACTAACTACCAAGTTTGGTCAATTATAGTCAATTCAGGAAATGAGATATATGGAAAGCATGGATAGAGTACAGGATTAGTAATATCTGAAGTATGGGTATATATACAAGATACTGATATGACATGATACAACTGTATGATATGTCAAACCTTCAAAAAGTAGGATACAATGTAACAATTAGACAAATAATTGTGAGATATATATATCAAACAAAGATTGACATTGTATTAGGATACAAACATCCTAAAAAATAATATCAAGTAATGAATTAGCATCCTAATCTGTTCATCATGAAAAAGATTACTATTTTAGTAACAAAGTGCTTCATGAATGTAGAAAAAATAGCAAGAACTTTTGATAAATGAAGATTACTTTTTATTTCATTAATTTGATTCTTAAATATTATATAAAATTTAATTCAAATATTTAAAAATATTAAGGTTCTCCAAAAAATTCGACAGAACATATTTTTTCTAAAGTATCTAATCATCTTATCAATTATTCAAAAAATTTAAAACTTGAACCGGTCCTTGACATGTATCCAATACGTTATAAATGCTACCTGAGATTGATAATCATATATGTACATATGTGCATATATGTAAGACAGTTTTGAGAAGTATATCTCAATATGCCATGTATGGTTCACTTCATATTCCACACGTTATTCATTTATTAAATCAACTTAAAAATAACACCCAGTGAAAGTATCTTTCAGCAGGAAGTAAGCAAGCATCGCTACATGAGTTCAACTAACATTAGATACAGAAGGATAAAGATTGACGTAACTAATGTTGATGGCTAATTTGTCATACAAGCTATAAAGGCAAAGAATTGTATGCATGATCTTTCAATTCAAGATCTCAATAGTTGCAAATTCCGATAAAACATCTCAATCCAAACATCATTAAAAATGCAACTCTCATTAGTATGAACAATTGCTAATATAGGCTACACATAAAAAGTTCATCTGATTAAGGCAACAATAACAACAGGCATGTCGTTTAATGTTTGCCTCAAAAATTAGGTTTTGTTGCATTTCACAGTATCAGAAGGAAGCTTCCCAAGTTAAAAGAATCTACTCATCAAATAAAACTAGGGGTAAGAAACTATTTAACAAAACAGTGCTATCTGAAACACTACTATATTTGTCTTTAACCATGTCTCAAGACCACAAAAGAGCACATAAAAATATCACATTATATATAAACAGCATTAAATCTATTTTTTAAATGATTCCTTACCTGAACTTCAGATGACTTTTTGGTCTTGAGGTTCAAACAATCAAAAAGAGCATTCCATTTGCCAAAGCAATTATCAAACTCTCCATGTCTATAATACTGTTGCACCTGGTGAAATGGAGCTGCAAGCAACAAGTTCCATCTTTAATTAGAGCCATGAACTTACATAACATATGAACAGACAGATATTCTGTAATAGACTCACGTTTACTTGCATCAACTCCCAATAAGATAAAAAAAACCATTGGACCACACGAGAAAACATAAAGATAAACTTCAATCAAATTCAATCCTTTGAAACATTTAGTAGAGTTGATATTAGATGATAAAAACTTAATCTTGAATGAAAATTCGTACTTTTCAGATTCTTTTGAGATGTTGGTACGGGAGTAAAGCACGAAAACAACATTCCAGCAAAGTCAAATTCTTAGAAAAAATTAGCCAAATCAACAATTTAGTTTATAGACACAATTTTGCTGAAAACCCATTGCCTGCTAAACAATTCACTATCATGTAAGTTCATTATTGGTAAAGAAAATCAATGAAGTGATGCACTGCATAAGCCATCATTTTTTACTATCCCCCATTTCCCAATTGCATCTTATTTTTGGAATAATCAGAAAACAAGTTTAATGCTATTAGCACATTCAGAACAATTTAGCCCCACATAGTCTACTTCAATTAGTTACACCCATGACAGAAGCACCCCATAATCCTCTAATTTAGTTTGTCACAACTCAGATCCTATAGTTCTCTAGTATTACCTCCTCTAGAAAATTAAGACTCCAGTGGCTTGTTCAATGATATCAATGTTGGCAATTTTGGTATATGAATGATAGTATTCTTACTTGAAAAATAGAGGGAAAAGGAAAAGATAATATAAAGCATTTTCCACTGACCAGCTCATTCAGATTACAGAACATCGAAGCAAGGTAACTGAAAAAATTTAAATCCTGGCATCATAAACCTAGTCCACCTTCCCTCTGGCTCTGGATGAATTTCCACTATGTTTCAACTTATTTTAAAAATTTTAGCCAACCTAAATGCCAAAAGAGCTGATATATTTGCTCATCAACCCACTAAAAGTCATATACATATGACAGTGTGTACAGCTATTTGTTAATGTCAGTGAATATTGGTTACTATTCAATCGTAGAAAACAGATTCAATATGTGAATTATCCAGTTGCCTACTGTCAGTGTCAATATTTTTTTGTACACATCAATAAATTAAATTTTTATTCCATATTCCCTCTGACTCTCCCACTTAAACCATACGTTGGTGCAGTTGTGAACCATGAATCTATACCTCATAATGACCAATTCCCCAAAGCATATAATAAAGCAGAAGGCCAGGTTAAATACAAGAAAGCCCACCTCAAGAGTATCTATTTTTAATTTCTTCAACAGCGAAGAATCTCTTTCCCCTAAGAAATAACAAAGGCTGTGGAATCGAGCATTTTTCCTTCCATTATATATGACAATGAACAAGAAAACTCCTAAACTACAGAATTTGCAACCATGAAATAGGAAAATACTGGTAGAAGACTCAAGATATATGCTCTCATATCAATTATCTCACTTGACGATCAGTTCGATCTAGCCTTGGGTAAACACGGTTTCCTCTTCAGCCTCACCAAGACTCATGAGCCATCACAGTAATAACCCCATAGGCATTTCGCAAACTTGGTAAGGTCAAAAAAAATATACACATCTAAAATTCACCTTAAGTTCCAACACATTCACACAGGAATTAACACAAACGATTTGTTGGCACTAAAGCCGTGCCCATTATCCACTTCAACTTCAATCATCTAACAGAATTTTAAAGCGATCAAGATAGCACAACCAGGTAACTATGTCAGAGATTAGCCTGTGACACACAAGACGTTGATCGAGAACACTAGTGTCCTCCCAAGAGACGCACTTAGAACGATGTTCTCGGCAAAGGAAACTGTGCGCTCGGCCCCTCAAAGATTCGACATTGCCATTATCCACGATTCCGATTACAGATCCAAAGCGTACCATTACGCCAAGACCCAACCAAAAGCAGGGGAGAGGTAGAAAGGAGAACGTACAGTAGCAGAACCAAAGAGCGTCGAAGTGTTTGGTGCAGGACAACTTCTGGGCCTCCCGCGAGCTGCTGGTGGTTGGAGAGGAAGGCGAAGCAGCGGCCGCATCCGCCGCCTTCTCTCCTTCCTTGGCATCCATGCCGCCTTCCCCCCCTCTCCTCTTCAACCGTTTCAGTAGGTCGAGATACGAGGTGACGAGCCGGTTCTTATTGCCCCACCTAAACCGTTCGATTGACCTGACCCGACCGGACTCCTCCTCCTTTTGTTTTCGCAAAATTACCCTACAAATTCTTTATATATATATATATATATATATATATATATATATATATATATATATATATATATATATATATATATATATATATATATATATATATATATATATATATCGATAAAATTATTAAAAATAAAAAAATTATGAAATTACCTTTTTATCTATGTCAATCTAACACACGTATTATGTTTTTCGTCAATAAAACTAATAATATCATAACAAATAAAATTATTTATTTTATTTTAAAAATTATTAAAAAATAATATAATTTTTTAGATAATATGCTATAATTTCATAAGATAATATGCAATTAGCAAGAATTCGATTATAGTAAAATTCTTATCATTAGCCATACAACTCGAGAGCTAATATAAGAACACGACCATCTAAATTAACAAGCAGAAGTCAATCCTGTGACTCGCTTGAAAGTTCACATCAATTGCACCGCCATCACGAGGAGAAACATCCAAATACGCCATGGAAAAAAGAGAACGCCAAAAGCAAGAGGCCAAGAACCGAGTCCTTCCTTCTTGGATCCAACTGGGATCCATCCATGACAGCGAATGTGCTTCCCACCACATCCAGAATCCAGCACTGGACATGCGATTTTTGACAGGCTCAGTGGTCGTCAACGACGAATGCAAAAGACCTGCAGCAGCATTGACTTGGAAGGCGTTGGGTAACGTAGTCTTGCGAGCGGAGCAAACCCCGCGACGAATCGTTCGACAGTGTCTTCTTTAGCCTTTTCCTCGTCTTCGTTGGCTCGCTCATCTCTGTGCCGGTGGTCTCTCTCTGGAATCTCATTCTTTTCTGCTTACCTCTTTCATGTCCCCTTCACAACGTCTCTTCCAGCGTTGAATGTATCAGAGAGACGACGATGAGAGGGGTCAACGATCGTGAGCATACGCAGGAGTACCACCCACGGCCATGTCGCCACCATGGTTGCGGCTTTGTAGTCCCTGAGGTGTGTTCTTCCTGCCCTTCGTCTTGGGTTGGGGGGTGGTGCGTCTTCCAGTTGTGATCCATGAGGAAGGTGGAGTCGGAGTCGTGGCTGGGCCGCATGGGACTCGTGCGAGGGAGCGAGCGGAGGAAGGGCGGCGCAGCAGAGCCGACGAAGGCGGCCACGGTCGGGGTTCTCACCTTCGAAGTGGCAGGGCTCATGTCCAAGGCCGTCCAACTATGGCACGCCCTCGCTGACGACCGCGTCGCCCGCCTCAGTGACGAGGTCCTCCGCCTCGAGGGCGTCCGCAAGCTTGTGTCCGATGACCGCGAGTTCCTCCTCGCCCTGGCCGTCGCTGAGATGACGGACGCCATCGGGTCCCTGGCCCGCGCCGTGGCCCGCCTCGGCTGGCGCAGCTGTGACCCTGCGCTGCAGCGGTTCGACGCCGCGTACGCGGATCTCGTCAAGACCGGAGCCGACCCACGCGGATTCGAGTACGCCGGGCGGAAGATTGAGGGAAAGGTGAAGAAGATGGAGGGGTTCGTCGCCGCGAGCGCCGACCTGCACAACGAGCTCGAGGTGCTGGCAGAGCTCGAGCAGGAGCTGCGACGGATGCTGGCCAACCCCGACGACAGCGGCCACCTGCAAGGGAGTGTCGACGATTTCAAGAACAAGGTGCTGTGGCAGCGGCGGCAAGTGAAGGACCTGCGCCAGGCTTCGCTGTGGGACACGCCCTACGATTTCGTCGTCCGCTTGCTGGGCCGGTCCCTCTTCTCGATCGTCGGAAGGATAAGGCAAGTCTTCCGATTCCAGTTCGAGGAAGAAGCCACGGGAAAGTCCGGCGCCCACCTCGCCCGCTGCCACTCCATCGCCGGCTCCATGCCGCTCTCCGTCCATTGTTCGCACCTAGACGCGGTCCACATGTTCGCCTCCGGTCCGACCACCATCAACCGCAGAGAATTCGCAGGACAGTGTCTTCCTGCCACAACCGGCTCGCCTCCTCCCGCTCGGAAGCGCCAGAATTCTCGAACCTGGTGGCCGGTCCGCCGTGGACCTTTCGGTGACTGCATGGTTGGTGGCGACAAGCCCGCAGTCCTGCTGAGCTGCATTTCCTCGGAAACAGCCCTCTGGAAGTCGATCGTGACGCCGCTGGCTCTCAACAGAGCTGATGGTGCAAGAGCAGAGGCTAACCTCGAAGGCGACATGGTCAACATCAATCTTTTCTTGTCCATGATCGAGCCCAGGTTCCAGCTGCTCATCGCTCCGGCATCCACGCTCGGTGGTGCAGCTCTGGCTCTGCACTACGCCAATGTGATCATCGTCATCGATAATCTCGCGGCATCTCCCCATTGGATCGGTCCAAACGCCAGAGATGACCTGTACAACATGCTAACGACGAGCATCAAAGCAGCTCTAAGAGCAAAGCTAAGAACATTCGCAAAGACTACGGCTTCGTCGGTCTACGACCCAGTTCTTGCGGCAGAGTGGAGCGCGGCGGTAAGGAAGAAGTTGGAGTGGCTGGCGCCGCTCGCTCATAACATGATCCGGTGGCACTCCGATCGGAGCTTCGAGCGGCAGAGTCTGGCCTCGAGCTCTACCGTTCTCCTGCTGCAGACGCTCTATTTTGCGGATCGAAAGAAGACGGAGGATGCCATCACTGAGCTACTTGTTGATCTGAACTACCTGTGGAGATACAGGAGGGACTCGAACGCAGAGACCATGTTGAACTGTGTCAGCAGTAGACAATTTGATGGCTGCTTGCAGATACAGGTTGATGTCGATGCTTGCTCTGCAACGTAGGGGTTTTGGATATCTTTATCTGCATGGTTCATTCTCTCTGAAATTGCTTGTCGATAAGAATCATAAACTGTAGTGCTCGCTAGTTGGATGATGATATGCCTCACCTAGCAAAAGACCTCTACTTACAATCCATCCATCATCAATAATGCCACATGGAAGATGATACTGCCACTTCCTTATCCCGGGATATTCCTGACATCCTTTGTACAGTGTATTCAATACTTTACAACTGAAGTATGAACAGCAGACAGGCCCGGAGCCTCCCTGGCAAACCAAACATGCAGGAAGACACAGCATCCATGGCTTACAGCCTCAAGGCTTTGACACATGATGATACAAGAATCAAGTAGTTCTCAGAAGGAATTGTAATGGCTCCGAGAACTGCTTTGAGATTGACAATTAAAAGGATCAGCTGATTCTTCCTGATTGGTCAATAAGGGTACCTACTGGTTCCCCACAAAGTGCCCTCGAAACAATGCCTGGCTCTAATAAATTAAAGAGAACAACTGCAGATGTATATGGAACAGCAATATCAGCAACGCAAATACGAAAGCATCACTTTGTAACCCTAAGCATATCATCGACTTACCTGGTGTGTTGTTCTCTTCGCATAATTTCAATGCTGCCATGTTGATTGCGGTGAAACCTCTTGAAGCCAACTCCCTAAATGAAATATGCTCAAACGTGTTGCTATTGCTGTTGCTGGAATGGCAACCATAAAAGCCATCTGCAGTAGTCCCTTTCAGAACAGCATCTGCGTGAACTGATGTGAGGCACATGTATTAGATTTGATAACTAACGGTAATCACGAACCAAAAAAAAAAAGGAGTGCAAAATGTTTGCTCTTTGGGGGTGGATGGTGGTCCACATCCAATGCGGAACACTACATAATCATGCCTGTTGAAACATACTTTCGGAGGCCCTCAAGGCAGCTGCAATGTCGGAGCTAAAAAGTTGATTTCCTGTTCCTCCACCAGCTCCACCAAATATAACAACTCTTCCTTTCTCAAGATGACGGATAGCTCGTCGCCTTATGTATGGTTCTGCAATCTCTTGCGTCAATAAGGTAGACTGTATCCGTGCCTCAACACCAAGATTCTCTAACAATGCTTGGAGCATTATCGCGTTCATCAATGATGCCATCATACTGTCATAATCCACATGCAAATAAAATTTAGCCAAAAAAGAACTTCAACAAATAAATAACCTTACACTAACATTGTAGGAAAAAAAAAGTTGTAGAAACAGATGTATTTGTCTGTGGATATGCATCTAGCAGTGCTTCTGCAGTAGAGAACAGTTCTGAACATATATGGGAAGCAAAATTGCTATAAAAAGATGAAATAAGAGTTAACTAATGATGTTTTGCATGTAGACGAGACGACAGTCAATCTAATGACATTCTAAGTGTCGAAGGAATACAAACTCCAAGTAAAAAAGGATACCATCTTTATCATCCCAAGCTAAGAACATCAGTATCATCTCTCGTGTGACAACATGGTTCCAGACTAATCTATAGGTAATTAAACATGTCAACTCAAACAAATGTTCTCCTAAAATTTATCTTGCATACCTTTGCAGTTAGCATATTGTACAACTTCATAACATCAATTAAAATTCAAAGAAAGTAATTGGACAAGGAAGGTATTGCTTTTCCTGGACAACAAAGGAATTAGTTTGTGCCTTTAAACCAGTAGTAAAGTTTAACATTTGGTTCCATTTTAGGAACACAGAAATAGCAGATCAACCCAAAGTTCCACCATTCATACATGAATATGATAATACATGTTGGTTTGGATACAACCACTGAATGCATTCACCACATGCAATATAGAATTACATATAAATAAGGTAAGATTATAGTAATCTGCGTCTTTCTTAATTTACATGAGTCTCTGACTACAATGGATTAAAAAAACATTTGTATCTTCCATTATGAAATGTTTGTTTGTGAGAGTTAATACAAGTGACATACAAAAACATACAGGCGGTATAAATTTTAAAAGATATCCTAGTATCTACATGCAAAAAATGATTTATCTTACACTAAATTTGTTTCATGGGTCATTGTCCAAGCTAGTCTTGGGCACTGGATTAGATTGATTGCCTATACCACTAAGATTTTCCTGGGTCATTGACGAAGCTACTCTTGGGCACTGGACGAGATTGACCACCTATGCCACAAAGCTACTTAAGACGATGAAAATAATGCAAAAACTAACAGTATCAGAATCAATAAAACAATGAAACTCCATAAATGGTCCAGGGAGTAAAGTGCTTCAGTTTAAGAACAAGGGAGCAAAATAAATACCAACCATGAAACAGGAAATGCATACCCTATTTGATAAGTTGTAGCCCTATCAATTCCAGTTGCAGCTATCCAAGTATCACCACAAAAGAAATTTTGACCTCCAACAACAATTGCCACCTGCAGAACACAAGGCAGGGCAGAAGGATGGAATAATAACAGATTGCGGGAATAGCTTCAAATGCCAATGAGACTCAACAGGAACTGATTGATACCTCGACACCGGCACGGTTGGCAATTGCAATTTCCTTAGCAATTAGCATAACCACCTGAAAAATGAACATAGTCATGTTCAATAAACTATGGGATAACATTTTATGCAATACAAAATGGCTCAGTCTATGATCAACCATAATATGCCAAAACCCCAGAATGCAAACAGTGGAAAGTGGTAACCTTGTGGTCAACATTTTGGGGACCAGCTCCAGCTAATGCCACACCACTAATTTTCAAAATCACTCTCTTCCACCGTGGATTTGATAATGCCTTCATCTTTGAGTTAGTATTTACAATAACAGGGCCAGATGGCGCAAGGGGATATCTGCAAGGCAATTATCATCATAAGTGTACTTACATATTAAAAAAGAGAAAAGAACTAACAAACTGATGTTTCCAAGCATCATGCCCCAATAAAATATTCAATCAGTAAGAAACCAAGGTATATAACGTGCCAGTAAAAAATAAACCTTTTTTCTTAGTAATATAGTAACACTTTGCTTTAGAATTTATTTTTGTTTTTTGGCTTTCTCCAGATATGACATTAGAAAGGGCAGTTTTCAACAATCAGCTATGGTACTATCAGAAGCAGCATTGGTGCTGTGTTCACAAAAATCATATAAGATTACCTATCATTAAACAAATGAAAACTTGTGAAAACTGATTTGATCATTTGTGAATGCAGTACATTTTGGACACGTTATTGCTATTATGACCTATGACTAATGAACTTATCAATCTTCTTTTCTTGGAATGCCAACACATCAAAGCAACAGTTCACTAACAATAGCTTGTTGTTTGTACCGACGACATTAATATGGTCGAATCAAATTGTATTAGAAACTCATAACTCATTACTTTGGTCAGTGTGTGCTAGCTAGCTGATTATATTCATCACCTTGCTTGTCAAAAAATTGTATGAGAATCCTGCTTAGCATCACAAGTGATCATGACCTCAAACTTAAGCGTGAAGCTTCTAAGTCAAATGCAAACAAGGATATTTAACTCGATTAAAAAAAAACTGAATTCTCCATAGTATAACAACAATGATTCTCTTATAAATCTAAAAACTCCTATTGCAAAAAGTCAACAAGAACTAAAAAATCAATGAAACTAAAGTGAAACTTTTTCCTAATTTAGAAACTCAAAATTCATAGGTTTCTAGTGGCTTAATGACAAACCCTCTAACTAACGGGAAAAAGAAAAACAATGCACGCCTAAATAGGATTCACACTACCACACAAATTCTGAAACCAATCCTGTAAAAAAAAGATGAATTCAACTAAGAACCATGAAAAAAACAGGAAATCTAACTGAAACTATATATATAACTATATAATAACTAATATATACATATGCATATAATAACTATATTTAATCAATATAAAAATAATTTGCTTTAAAGTGAAAATTCTGAACCTACCACAACTTAAGATATTCATAAATGTCTCATCACTCCTTGATTAATTAAACTACCTCTTGGCTACATACTAAAGATTGTTCTAGCATTTGTCGCCTGTACCAATTTAAGAAACTATTATTAGTTTGCCAATGACATTCAAATAAGAACTTTCTTGTCTAACTAACTCCCATAATGAAAACTCATGTTTGGCTTGAAGTTCCTCCGACTCCTTTTTGTCAGTAAGATTGTTTTGCACTTTTTCTTCTTAGACCACAACTACATTGCTCCCTTTCGACAAACTATCTGAAATTTTTTCCCTCAATTTTTGGTTACTATCTTAAATTTTTTTCCCATCTAGATCTTACAACCACTGTCATCAAGTGCTAGATGCTTCAAAGAATCAAATGCCCCTTAAATACATCAATCCTTGCCACTGCAAAAAAGTCTGAACCAACTGCGGTAGGATGTTCCTCAAAGCTTCCCCAGCATAATTGCATAAAATTCACAAAGTCATGAACAAGCTTTGATAAATGGTTTCATTATGGAAGCAAATATGGCTCAAGATAATGCAGGATTTGGGGTTGGAGAGAAGGAAGGACCTTTTGATCTGTCTCATGACTGCAGCAGAGCCACCAAGGGTGATGGATTTGTCATCATCTGGACCAGCCTTTGACGAGGACGAAGAGGAACCAACGAGCTGCTCCATCTTCTTAAACCACGGCCAGTGGCTTGCAGGGAGCCCGCCGCTGCTAAGCCGCTGGCACTCGACCTTGTAGCGCTTCTTGAGGTTGTCGATCTTGTTCTTGCACTGCTCCACGCTCTTGCCAACCTTCTGCTTGTTGCAGCGCTCGCTGACGATGGTGGCCACGTCTTCCCAGTCCCTCCCCCGCAGGTTACCCCGATTGAGCTGCACGTACTTCTCCGTGTAGGCGTCGAGGAGGGAGCTAATGGCCGTATCGCTCCATTCCTCCCGGTCCTTGCGGTAGTCCCCCGACGACGACATCGGCCTCGACTTCTTATTAGCCGCCCCGCTGCTGTTGTAGCAGTAGGGGGACTCGCTGTCGCTAAGATCGTCGCGATCCTTGCGCTTCGGCAGGCGGTGATGAGGCTGCTGGTGCTGGGAGGCGGTGACGATGGCCCCCTTGCGCTCGGGGTAGTTGTCAGGATCGCCATCGTCGTCGCCACCTTCATCATCAGCGGCGGGGTTCTGGGGGGCGAACGGGTTGTCGTCGTCGGCGAAGCAGTGTTGGTCGTGGAAACCCGGGGCGGTGGGGCACTTTGAGGTGTTCGTTTGGCCAAAGGCCTCGCCGTAGCCATCATGGTCGTCGCTCCCTCCGTCGACAACGACCCCGTTCTTTCCGGGGTTGTCGATTGCGGCCACTGCAGCGGCGAGGTGGTGGTGGGGGCGAGGCTGGAGGGAGATCGGCGCCGGCTTGGAGGGCAGGTAGCGTTGGGCGGCGGAGAAGGGGCCGGGCTGGGGCTGGGGCTGCGACCGGGCTTCGTCTCCGAGGAGAGAGAAGTCGTCGTCGCAGTAGGCCATGGCGGAGGCGGCGTTAGGGTTAGGGTTAGGGCCTCCAAATCCGGACGGGGGAAGGCCTCACGACACGGCACGGGAGGCAGACGACGTTAGCGAGGGGGCGACGGATCGCGAGGCCGAGGCTCACTTAATCGGGTAACGGTGGGAGCGCCCCGTGACTTGCCAGCAACGGGACCGTCACGCCCCGTCACGGCGCCGTCACGTAACGTCACGTACCCGCACGTTTGCGTGGGCCGTTGGGCCCATGAAAACGCCCACCTCCCGACATCGCTTCTTTTTCTTCTTACTGTGCTCTAAAAATAGAAATATAATTTCCTTTCGAGCATTCGTAATTCAAATTCATGATCTAATCAAAGAATGCTTCTAACATAAGGAATTACTATAAGTAAAATTACTATATTATTGAATGGAGTGGTACAAAGGCATTCGATGTTTTTTACGTAGAAAAAAATAACCAATACAAAATCCAAGCATTATATTAAAAGAAAATATTCACAGATATATTGTCACATGGTAAAAATAATATAAAAATTCGAACTAAAAATAGTTCCTAATAAGAGAAGAACGTTTTTCCTATAAGAGATCTATTTTTTTAATAATTTAAATAAATATTCAGAAATTATAAATATATCCTTTCGTTTAGTCTCAGCCAGCCGTCTTTTCACAACCATTCATATAACATAAGTCCGCTGAACCTCCATTTATATATTAAGATTATTAAATAAGTTAGCAACCCCAAACTTTATTCCACGTCGATATTTTTATATATTAAGACAATATTTTTATTCCATTTAATGATCGATCTTATATAATTAAGATATCATAGGTTATTATTACGGTTCGATTCGAAAATAAATCAAATAATGTTGATCGATTAAAGTAATTCGGATCGATTGTGCATTAGTTTTTTATAAAATATTTTAAAAAGATAATTTTTTTATTAAATATTTAAAAAAATTAAAGAACAGATCGATTATAATTTGACTTTTATAGGAAATATTGATAATAATATTTCAAAAAAAATCAAAGAATAGTTCGAATCGATTATAAATATATTCCAAAAAAATCGATTTATGACGATTATAAATAAATTTTTAAATAGATTGAAATCGAAATTAAACTAGGTCGATGGTTTATTAGTTTCGAATCAAATCGGAATCGACCCTCCGTAATTCGATTTTTAGATTTGAGAAATCAAAATCTATGATAGTAGTTTTAAATTATTTTAATTATTATAAAAAATATATTTTTATAATTTAAAATTTTAAATAAAAAAAAGTAACGATCGAATCCAAAACCGTCGATTTTGAATTTAAAGTCAACCTTTTGTCCATTCATTTCTTTAGTTTTAATAAATTGAAATAGTTGATTTAGAACGTGATGAGGCGGTTCAGATGATAATATTGGAAAAGAGGTTACTCTAATATTGGAAAAGAGGAAAAGAAATATAGAGGGAGGAATTGCTGTGGCGCCATGATTGCAGGCTCTGTACTGTTAGGGTGCGGCAGGGGGCAGATGCCGAGGCGCGAGAGCATCCCCCCACGGTTTTGCTCACCCTTCGCCCACCGTTCTCGGTTACCGTCGGCAAATGCCAGTACGGGTGCCCACCACGCGGCCGAGCAAGCCGCGCGCGCTGCCGCTGGATTTTTACCTCCGAAGCCCGTCGAATCGAGCTCCGCGGTCTAATCATGATGGCTCATGAGGTGTTTGCGTTAATGGCACGACCTTCGCAACGCTCGGGTATAGAAAGTCGGCATATTCCAAAGATGGGCGGGGCAAGCGGCGTGCATCCCACCGTCGACCCATAGAATAATATATATCGGCGGGAATTGGGTCAGGGGGAAAGGCGAAGGCGTAGTGGGCGAACAGCATTAAAAGGAGGGCACCCCCCTGGCTCTGCTGACGAGTGTTTTCTCTTCTCTACGTCTCCGAGCGAACTCGACCTCCTGCGAGCTCCGATTAAGAAAGAAAGATGCATTCGACGAACCTTCTCTTGGAAGAGCCCATCAGAATGGTCTCCATTCTCCAGCCATCGAAGCCGGTACGTCCTCCTCATCCTTCCGATATGATCCGTAAAAGATATTGGAACTAAGTCGATCAAAACCTGTGTTTGATCCTGATCCTTCTATTCCTTTTTGACACTCCAGAGTTTCTTTCCTGCCATGACCAAGATCGTGGGGACGCTCGGCCCCAAGTCCCGGTCCGTGGAGGTGATCTCCGCCTGCCTAAAGGCCGGGATGTCGGGTAAGCCTCGTGTTCTTTCCATCTTACGTGATGCCCGTCTTGGTATTTGATGTATTGCTTCAATCGGCACTTGGGTTTGGTCCATGGACCTGATGAGATCCTTTTGTGGCAGTGGCACGGTTCGACTTCTCGTGGGGGGACGTCGACTATCACCAGGAGACCCTGGAAAATCTCAAAGCAGCTATCAAGGGCACCAAAAAGTTGTGCGCCGTAAGTCGTGCTTATCCGCCATACGTTCTATTTTTTTTGCGGTGGGTAAAAGCCCTACTAGTGTTTGATGGAAACACTTGTAGTGTTTCATATTTCACGTACTATTGATACAAGATATTGAGCTGCCAAAATTGCTGTAGTTCCCAAAACTTGGGTTGATAACTGATTTCGGCTATCTCTTTCTACTTATCATGAGACTCTATCCCCAAGTTCTCGTGTCACTAACCATTTTCTAATGTCTAATTCATTCTTTTTTGGAAGGGGGTGTAAAAAAACATGAACTTTTTGTTGTTTCCCAGGTCATGTTGGATACAGTGGGTCCAGAGTTGCAGGTGGTGAACAAAAGTGAGAAAGCCATCTCACTCGTGGCTGATAGTCATGTTGTTCTGACACCAGATCAGGAGCAAGAAGCTTCATCAGATCTGTTGCCTATAAACTTTATTGGATTATCAAAGGCAAGCAATTTCCTTCTTCATAGCATGCTCATCCTTTGCACTCTGCTATCAATGGTGTTCTCTCTAGACTCTTCTTTTGTTTCATGCATAACTTGATATGGTCGAGTATTCTTGCTTGTATATTTTGTCTAAATGAGTACCTCTCGACTTATTTCACTATTCTTGCTCCTTCGTTACCCAACTTAACATTTCTTTGTTTTTCTTCACTTGCTCTGTTCGATGCTGTTTTAAACCAAACCACTAGCTACTCAATTGTGATGACCAAAGGTGATGCAAAAAGACTGGTCCTCATGTCTTTTACCAAGAGTTATTTAGAATACTTGAACATATTTGTGTCCAAAAATTGTATTGCCATCTTGTGTGATCATTTTTAGTTGTCTTCCATTACTGAAAGTTAGAATTTAGACAAGTGTTTAGAGTACTTGAGCTGTGGAGGCAAGCCTTAGAAATTAAAGGTTTAGATTAAGTAGGATTAAAACTGAATATATAAAATGTAATTTAGTGATTCTAAAATTTGACAAGAGAATATAGTTAAATTGGATGGACAAGAAATACTTTTAAGTAAATGTTTTATGTATCTTGGATCATTTATTCAACAAGATGAAGAGATCAATAAAAATATTATTCATCGAGTAAAAATAAGATTGGTTAAAATGAGGACATCAGGAATCTTATGTAATCATTGGATATCTTTGTGATTAAAAGAAAAATTTTATAAGATAGTTGTGAAACTAACAATACTTTATGTATTTGAGTGTTTGGCAGTTAAGAAAAATCATATACAAGATGAGAATGTTGAGATGGAGGCATGATGTTATTAGGAATGAAGTTACTAGGAAAGATAAGAAAAAAATACTTTTATTTGTGAACAATTAGGTATCACATCGATGGAGAATAAAATGAGAGAAAATTGTTTAAGATAGTATGAGCATATGCTGAGGAGACTTTTGGATATAGTAGTCAGAAAAGATGAAATAATTAATATTAATGGTACGAGAAGAGTTTAGAAAAATCTAAAATGATCTTGATAAAAATTATAAATAAATATTTAAGTATTTTGAACTTAATTAAACATATGGTTTTTTACAGATCTCAATGGTGGTAAAAGATTCATGTAGTCAACACCAAATAGTTAGAACATATGGTTTTGTTGTTATTGTTGTTTTCCCACTGGCCTTGAATTTTTGTTCTTCTATATATGCACAATTTTAAAGTTTTTTGACAATGTATTTAATTTTTTGACTTATCTTTTCGTAATTTACTGACATATACTTTAGTCTGTTTTGTAACCATTCTAACAAAAATATACTACGTTGTCTTAAATTTTCATCGTGTTGATTTAATCAAGAGAATTTATCCAAAGGATACCTAGTTATGTACCAGACAAGTTGACTCAATTGAGATTAGCGATACGAGGATAGACAAGGCAAGGCCAAAAAGGAGTTTATTAGAAATAATAGAAAGAGATATAACATGTGTACATATTTCCTAGCTTCTTTGATTACACTATTCTTTATAACATAATAACCTTTCAAGGTCACTGTAGATGTTGAGTTCCAACGATTTATTTTGTTCATTGAATCTATAATATAGCATAGTTGCGATTTGAGGTCAAAATTTGTAACAAGCATAGCTGCGATTTAAGTGACAAACTTTATACTTTTTGCAGTCCGTGAAGCCGGGAGACACAATTTTTATCGGCCAATACTTGTTCACTGGAAGTGAAACTACTTCTGTTTGGTTGGAGGTATGGCTTTGGAGGCTTATCTGATCTGTTGAAGGGATAAAATATTGCATGGTTTGCAATAGTAATCTTGAAAAGAATTTTTTATATCTAATATTCTAAGCTTGTGAAGATTTGTTATCTTGGTTGCTTTTATTAATGAGTGTTTTATGACAGCTGGTTTCTTTTTCTTTGAATGTCTCTGCAGGTTGCTGAGTTGAAAGGGGATGATGTAGTCTGCATAATTAAAAACTCTGCTACTCTGGCTGGGTCACTCTTCACTCTGCATATCTCTCAAATCCATATTGATTTGCCAACACTTACTGAAGCTGATAAAAATGTAAGCTAAAACCTTCATAACACCAATCAAAATTGCTGGAAGATCAATAAAAGTTCTTCTGGTATCTGTCATGTGAAGAACTCGTTCACCCATTGATTGATTCTACTTTGTAAATCTTAACATGCTTTATAGAGCAACTATAAGCAACAGTAATGGTGAAGCTTTCTTCAAAGAATGGTTGCATGAGAAATGGAAAATATATACAAGCAGTGATAAAGAAGATGGGTTGCAGATGGGTTTGGAATGGAATTGGCATTCTTCTATTAAAATGACTTGCTTTTGTAGTCATGATTTCCCCCAATAAATTTAAGATCCCTTGACACTTAGCAGAGGAGGTGTATCTAGTAGCATTTAGGTCCCATTTATTTTGTCTATTTGATTTCTATTGGCCCCTTATTGTAGGTTTTTCCATTCCTAGAATAATGCATATAGCTGGTGGTATAATGTTCTCACATTTGTATGATTATTAGTGGTAATCCTTTGCATGAGAATTTTTTGTTTGTTTGGTTTTGCTAGTTGCTTATCCCAGATTGGTTACAATAGTTAACCATGCAACAAGGTTGAACTTGTGCTCAACTAGATTGAACTACATGGCGACAGATTGCCTAGTTAACTTTGTCTGCTGTTCTCTTGATTGCTGCTGTCGATTATTTATTTATTTATTTATTGTCTTACAAGCATATTGAAAAAGCAACATGTCTGTTGTACTCCACCCTCAATTAAGGAGTTATTATAGTCCTCGAGAGTTACATACTATCGTTTAAGCAATTCAGGTAGTGGTTTGCTTGTACAAAATTTTTCTTCTGGATGACCTTGTTCTGTCTCATGTTTATTTAAGAAGCTTTGGGTTCCATTCACTGTTTGGTCTATATTTCAGGTGATAACCACATGGGGTGTTCGCAACAAAATTGATTTTCTTTCTTTATCTTATACAAGGCATGCAGAAGATGTTCGGAAAGTAAGCTATTTCATTCACATTTATTACCTTTTGTTTCTCTTCTTAATATTCACTCTTATGGTGCATCAAAGTATTTAATCCCACCTTTCCTTTTGCAATTCATTGTGCCTGTTCTGATGCTCTTCTTTTCATTTATCTAAAAATATTCTGGCACCTCAAATGTTGTTATTGATTGCAGGCTCGGGAATTCCTGTCAAAGTTAGGTGATCTCCACCAAACTCAAATATTTGCAAAAATTGATAACATAGAGGTTAGCTGCAAATAAGAATCAAGATAATTATAACATTTACATTAAAAATCTCCAAGTTGTGAGTAGGATTGCTCATTTGTTGCAGGGTCTTACCCACTTTGATGAAATTCTACAAGAAGCAGATGGCATCATTCTGTCACGTGGGAATCTTGGAGTAGATCTCCCTCCTGAGAAGGTTGCGGTCTTATTGTGGCTAGTGTTGATGCACTTATTGCTATCTAATTGTTGCACTTACTGACATTCCTTATACTGTGGGTAGTATTGTAGTTATTGCTAACCAATTATTATGTTTACATGCAAAATTTAATTGCATGTAACACATTAATTACATGTCTAATTAATTAACTTCAATGAGGTTAAAAAGGTTAGTTTATTGCATTTTGTATGGGTTTTTTTACCTTGTTAATTCTTGATTATTAAACTTCAAATTGTTTTCTATTCTTTCTGGATCCAAAATTGCAAAATAATTTGTTGATTATAAACCTTAGTATTGAAGTTCTGCCTGTGTATTCTTAGGCATATGTAACATAGCTATGTGAGCATCGTACAGGATGTTGAAACCTCATGAAGAAATGTAGATATGGTTGTCCATGTATTTAAGCATGTTGATAAATTATTTTGATTCCAAGGCATGAGCACTCCTATCTACGTTTATATATGCTGTTCGAAATCCATGTTTTTGTGTCTGATTGTGGCAAGCTATGCGAGTTTGTCTATTGTTCAATCATATGCTTTGATTGTTACAAGTTTACAACTGAGTTTTAATTAGAGAGTCACAGAAAGGGTGATCCTGCACCTAGAAAACTTCTTCGTTGAAATTCTTGGGTACAGCTTCCTCAAGGATATGAACTCATGACCTTTTCAAGACAGAGGAGAACCAACCATTATGATGACACCTGGTTGGGTCTCCAATTAGTGAGATATTTTACTGACGTGAGAACTTCGACTCAAAATTCTGATTATTTTCTCATAGTTATGTCTTGCTTTGACAAATATGGACTCTTTGCATCCCATAGAGGTCCTTGATGTGTTGTTTGGTTAGTTAATGTGAAGATAGTGTATCCTTTTCTCTTTTTCTAAAAAAGATTTGGGATTCTGATTGTTCGTCAACATATACAGACCCTATTAGTTCTCATTTCCAATTCGTCACGTTCTCCTCCAATTTTGAATTGTCTCCTCCAATTTTGAATTTACTAGTTTAGAGAACTTATTTTGATACCATGGTTTTTACACATGTAAACTACAAACTTTGACATGTCTTTGTGATATCACGAATGTTTGGTAATCATGAATATGAGAATAGTTATGTCAATAATATTAAGCAAATATGTAAATAATAGGTATCTGAAGCAAGTTGAGTTTACTTATGTCCCACTTATGTCAAGGGTGAATTCTTCTGATGCAACTCACAGCTTTGAGTCAATTTAGATGAATGCATTAATATTCAGGAGGTAATTGATGAGTGTATACTCCATCAATTTTATTAAGAGCATACCTGGTAACATCCAAAGCTACAGTCTTTTCAGTAGTCTATTTTAGGACAAAAATGGTTAGTTGTGAAGTTGTTAAACAAGAAGAGAAGTGGGAAGAACTGCAGAAATTTTTGTGCTTCTTGGTGATTGTGTTTAACTTAATGATCATTCAAGATTGCAGCTGGAGAGTATCATCTAGTCATTTATTTTCTCTTTTGTTCTCTCAAAAAAAGAAAAAAACTATCTGTTTCTTATCTATGCTACTTCACTAATTTGGTTGATGCTTATTTCTGAGATTTGTCTGCAGGTGTTTTTATTCCAAAAGGCTGCTGTCTACAAGTGTAACATGGCTGGAAAGCCTGCAGTCATCACTCGTGTGGTTGATAGTATGACCGGCAATTTGAGACCTACTCGTGCAGAAGCAACTGATGTGGCGAATGCAATACTTGATGGTAATATTCTTTTGCTAGAGGAAATTAATTGTCCTAAATTGTTTAGTCAATGGCCAAGTATTGTCTAGTTTATAGTTTAAGATGCATGCATTTGTTAATTTGTTTCATGGACTTATTCCAAACAAATTTTCAACAATTTTGATTTTTTCCAGGAAGTGATGCAATCCTTCTGGGTGCTGAAACTCTTCGAGGATTGTATCCTGTTGAGACCATTTCTACTGTGGGTAGAATCTGTTATGAGGTGAGCCTTCCTTCATATTCCTTGCATAAGATCATTTTGAACGTTTTGATTGTTAAGACCGAGATTGCAATTATGGAAGTTCTATAAACTATATGAGAAGTTTAAATGACAAAAGAAGCTTTTGATATGCAGCCTTCTTTCTCATCTTACTGCTATATGTGTTTTGTAAGTGGCTACTTAATACAAATCTTGAATGCCACTATTGTCCTTTTTATGTTGTTAATATATGACAGAATTAGTATGGAGATTTATGATCAGATTTCTGTGCTTGGAAAAGATTTTACATGCTTGGGTGAACTACAGAAAGAAAACCACTATAAATCTTGTTATTGAATATAAATAAATGGTTGTTGTGTAGCACACAAAAAGATTATATGAGCTTTCTTATTCTGCCCATCCAACATCCATCTTCTATGTTCATGTTGGCAGTCATACACCTTTCTTATTCTGTTTATGTTATATGAGCTATAATGTTGTGTTTGAGGTAATTACAAATTGTGATGGTAAAAATTTTCTTAGTATGTGTGCATCTGTGTGTGGTGAAGAGTTTAATGAATCCAGTGTTTGATCCACATTGACCTGCGGGGGCAATTGTACCCTAACTTTTAAAATAGGCATCTCTGGATCCACAAACCTCTTCATTTTTCTTCCTTTGGTCATCATAAAACCACTTTTGCAGGCAGAGAAAGTTTACAACCAGGATTTGTACTTCAAGAAAGCTATGAAATATGTTGGAGAACCAATGACCCATCTGGAGTCCATTGCTTCATCAGCTGTATGTTTTCTACCTTTCCTTTCTTGATCCAAGAATAATCAACTACTATCCAAAGAAATTTATTCATCTTGAAGCTATTATAAAAAAATTGTTATGTGACGATTTTCTATAGGTACGTTCTGCCATTAAAGTCAAGGCTTCTGTGATAATTTGTTTCACTTCATCTGGAAAAGCTGCAAGGTGCCACCTTAGATGGGACTCGATTCACATGTTGTAGCATCTGTTTGCAGGCACATGCCAAAAGTTTCTGACTTGTATTGGATTTACTTTGTTCTTTGTGTAGGTTAATTGCTAAATATAGGCCCACCATGCCTGTACTATCTGTGGTCATCCCTCAGCTTAAAACAAACCAACTTCGGTGGAGTTTCAGTGGTGCTTTTGAAGTATGTTTAATTCGACCATGCCTGAGTCACTAAGTTATTGAGATGATATGCAATAATAATATTTGAGGATCTGGTTTTCTTCTTTTATTTTCAGTTAATACAGTAATATTTCTATGTCCTTTTGACTTGAACTTTTTTACCGTTACTTTCTTTTAAGTACTGTGTATGGTTACTGGTTACTCATTGGTATGTACGATTGAACCTACACTAATGTAAGCTAAACATTGGCAGGCTAGACAATCTCTCATAGTTAGAGGCCTTTTTCCCATGCTTGCTGATCCCCGTCATCCTGTAAGTACTTTTACCTCTTATTAGTTTCTTACAAGCTTTAAGTTATTCCTTGTATATATGGTAGTGTGGAATGGTACTGTTTTTCCTAAAAAAATTCTGTGCGAATCTTTTCTAAGATGTCTTTCATTTTTCCCCCTATGAGTCATCTAATCAAATTGGCATCCTTCCACCCAAAAGATTTGGTGTTTTACTTGTTCAGAGGAAGGATTTGAGCTCATCTCTGAGGATTATATTTCTTTAATTCACCAGAACCTTTAAATGTTAGTGCTGGAAATAACAAATTTGATGCTTTAATTGTAGGATATGCTGCATGTTAGATCATGATAATCCAGATGTTATAGATGATGTGGCTGAAGTGCATCCAGATTAGTTTACTAGGCTTAGGAGCAAGTGACAGATGCTAGCTAGGAAGGGTTTCATGAGTGGGAAGAACGGGTTTCATGGCATATATTTTATTGTGATAGGATAATCAAGCTGGGCAATGATTGATAGAGCTAATGAACTC
The DNA here is from genome assembly GCF_036884655.1 of Musa acuminata AAA Group. Lineage (NCBI taxonomy): Eukaryota > Viridiplantae > Streptophyta > Magnoliopsida > Zingiberales > Musaceae > Musa > Musa acuminata. The sequence goes on along the minus strand of NC_088339.1, from coordinate 33,070,460 downwards.
GGAATCTTCCAATCAATAAAATTTTGGTTCTTCACAAATTTGCCTCAAGTTGTTGGGGGCAAAATTATTATGTTGCAGTCATTGATATCCTGTCTAGGAAGATAAAGTGCTATTAACGCTTACCTAAATCATAAATCTAATGGGAGATAATCCATAATTCACCATGGTTCCCATACATATAACACACACACATTATATATATATAATGTCTGCAATTTTTTTAAGATCATAAGATAAAGGGATTGTACAATTTATAATCAATTGCTGCTTGAGAGGGGAAACATGGTGAATAACTAATCAGTTCTGATCAAAATGATCTTAAAATAAGGAGGCAATATTATCATAATGGATTTAATGAAGCTTATAGTTGTGGGACAATTGTTCTGATTGGAACAATAAATATGTTTATTTTCTTGGTAAATTATAATCCCATTTGCTTCTTAAACCTCACTGTCCCTTTCTTTCCTCTAACATGCTTAAATTTGTTGTTAAACAATGCAGACTTATGACTTGTATTTGTGCAGGCTGAGTCAACTAGTGCCACCAATGAGTCGGTTCTGAAGGTTGCTCTCGATCACGTCAAGGCCTCTGGTCTGATCATGCCTCATGATCGAGTCGTGGTGTGCCAGAAAGTCGGGGATGCTTCCGTCGTGAAGATCATCGAGTTAGAGGATTAAAGAGCTGTTTCTCTTTCAAACTTCCAGTGCACTGGCAGTGAGCTATCACTAATTTTGTCTTTTTTGCTTTTGAGAGTTCGTCAAAGAAAACACAATTTATCCAACTATATCTGTAGTTGGTAAGAGTTTTAAATTGGTATGCTCGTTAGGTTTGCAAAAACCAGTATACAAGTTGCAATTAAGGTGTATGCAATTGAGAAAATCCAGTGTTTTTTTGCTGTAATATTGTGACAATCTCCTCTCTGAGATGGAGATTGTTGCAGATTGAAGTTATCTGGTAACATTTTTCTAAGATGGTTTAATCCATTGCCTTACAGTATTCTTGTCAGAGACAAATGTGACTACCACCTTTGGTCACTGATTCATTCTCTGCGGTTGTTAACTGAGAACGCACACTTGGTGTATTCTTTATTGCAATAAAAAAAAAGATCCTGGATGATTAGCTTAGAGATGGTTAACTGATTTAAGAATTGGGTTATGTTGGCTCTCAATTTAAGTAGTTTTAAGCTTTTGGGTTGTGGAAGTAATGTTCCATAATGTTATTTTGGTTCTGAATTGTGTTTCTCCCCTGTTCTTAGGAATGAGTTATGTTCCATAATGTTATTTTTGTGGTTCTGATTTGTTCTTCTCCCCTGTTCTTAGAAATGAGTTATGTGATTACATCTCCTCCTTCAAGTGGATGTATATGAGGTATTCAATGATTCTTAATCTTGGAATATGATAGCTATGAATGCTCAACTTTATGTTTGGGACTGTCCGAGAATCGAAGAGTTTCTGTTTCCAATGCCATGTTTTAAGAACTATGTTTTAGTTGATTTTTCAGAGAATTCAATGCCATGGAGCTCAGCATTCTTTGTTGTGTCTCTCTTGACTCCTCCGTTCTATTACACCACCAAAAAGTTCAAATTAGCTTTAATTGAGAGAAAACTACAGAACATCGAGAAAAAAGAACATCATATTGATTGATCGGTGCAAGAACATACCATTGTTTGGAGGCACGAATTGTACACGTCAATTGCCGACGACAGCGTGATCAGCATTCGATATATGCTGCTGCTGCTGCGCCTCGGCAGAGATTACGGTGGAGGTGGAGAGCGCTCCGCCGCCGTGTACTAGTTCCAACTCCTTTTGCCGGAGGAGCAGCAGCATGCGGTCGTTCTCGAGGCGGAGGCGCTCGTTGTCGAGCTTCATGCGCTCCATCTCCCTCTCCTTGTTGGAGCTGAAGCGGAGCCACTTGAAGCGCTGCCGCTCGAGCTTTAAGGCCCGGCCTTGGTACGCCACCCGCTGCTCCTCCAGCTCCGTTGCCTTCCTCCTCAGCCACTGCCGCTGCTGCTGCTCCCCTCCGCCGGACACCGCCATCATCTCGGAGCGCAGCTGCTGTATGGAGCTGGATGACGACAACGTCAGCGAGTGCGGCGGCGACGCCGACATCTGGGAGGAAGCCCTCTTGAGCCTCTTGGCACCCGCCGTGAATCCCTTACTGTCCTCGTCCTCCTCACCCTCCGCGTTCTTGGGCTGCTGCTGGTGATGGTGACAGTGGCGCTTATGGCCGTGACCCTCCATGCCGTCGTCCTCCTCCTCCTCCTCCTCCTCTTCCTCGTAATCGTCCTCGTCCTCGTCCTCCTCGCTGTCCACGTCGTCGTCATCGTCCGCCTCTTCCGCCATGCCCTCCTCTTCAGCGAAGGTTCCTCTTCCTCTGCTATCTCCGGGAAGCTTGGCCGGGGGCGCTGCGGCAGGCGGTGGGTGGTGGAAGCAGATCTGCTGCTGCTGATCTGGAGGATGTGGTGGCGGTATCTGCGGAGGGGGAGGGGCGGCGCAGGAGGAGGCTCCTCCGGCGTGGTGGTACGCGCACATCTCGCGGAAGAAGAGGTGCTTGGAATTGAGGAGCTTGCGGGCCTCCTCCTTGGCCTTGGGGTAGAGGTTGTCCATGGTGTCGAGGAGCGTCTGGTTCTCGACCACCCGGCAGGCCGTGCCCTTCCCCAGGAGGTCGTTCACCCGCTTGTACCGCTTGTTGAGGTCGTTGAACTTGTCCTCGCACTGCTGCGGCGACACGCAGAAGCCATTCTCCATCATGGCCCGCGACACCGACTTCCACTTTCCCTTCTTCTGCAACAACGCTGACGCGGCGGCCGCCGCCGCCGCCGACTTCTTGCCCTTGGCGAGCGCGACGTGGGCCTGCTGCTCCCCCTCCCCCGCGGCGCCGCCGTCGTCCCCCACGCGGTAGACCACCTTGATGAGGAGCCGGATCATGTTGTCGGTCCACTTCATCCGCTGCCACGGCGAGGGCGACGGAGACGGCTGCGACACCCCTCCGCGGCTAGCCTGCTCCTCCACGTCCTCCCCGTACCCGGCCTCCTCCTCGGAGCTCATGGCCGGCTGCTGCTGTTTCCCCCGGACGGCTTGGCCAAACGCCTGCACGTACTGGGCGTGCCTGTTGGCATACTGCGCCTGGTGGTCACCATCACCGCCCACCGGTGCCTGGAACGGCAACATGTAGTGCGCATGCAGCTGCTGCTGGTGATGAAGCATCTGTTGCTGTTTCTGTTGCGGGTGGATGGACATGTCCAACCCCATCAATCCTCCCGAGCTCATGCTGCTCGGTAGCATTCCTCCCGGAATGCCATTCCCTCCATCCATTCTCTCTCTCTCTCTCTCTCTCTCTCTCTCTCTGTGCTACGTGATAGATCTCTTTGCCACAGCTGCTATGCTCTACCTTTTCATGGGCCAGAAGGATATTGGACCACCAATATACAGCTGGTCTTCCTTCTCAGAAAGAAATGCGGCTAACGCAGCATCGCGACTTCTACGTCGCTGCTGCTATTCCTAACCCTCGCGACCGAAGACCTCGCATAAATTAATGGCGACGAAGAGTAAATAAGTGGATGAAAACCACGAGCAGGAATGCAATCCCGGGCGGTGCTGCCTCCACGGTTACCGTGGTGATTTCGGATGTCTCGTCCGCCTCTTCGCCTTCCTCCGGGGTGTGGAGACCTGTGGGTGCCGCCGGTTTTGGCTCGCCAAAGGGTACGTACGTAAGCGGTATTGCCTCCCTCAGAGAGAGAGAGAGAGAGAGAGAGAGGGGGGGGGTTGCATGTTTCCTGTGTTCCTGTGGGTAGAGGTAGTGCGGCTCGGTGGCACACGGACAGTATGCAGACTTAGCAGCCCCGCCATAACATAATCCGCAAGTTGACTTCCAAATCCGGAGAGCTGAAAGCATTTTATGAAAGAGGAGAGATGAAGAGAGAAGATGAGAAAGCTAAACGACTTCTACTCGTTGTCCGTTATTCTAATCTACGGTACACTGCATCATCATTGAAATGATAGCAGAAATGATGATGATGATGATGATGATGATAATAATAATATATTCTTTTGGATGATCTTTCGAAAAGAAATCAGATTTTGACTGTTTACAGATCAGATCCTCTATTTTCGCAAGGATAAAACTGCCACCACGAATAGCTAATCAATGTTAGAATACTATAACTTTAGTGAATCAAAATACTATAATTTTATGCAGCGGCTGTGAGTTACGGGCGAAAGATATTTGACCGAGTCAAACAAAAGGTGGGTCCAAAAAGGAAAACAGCCCATAGATTTGCCGGAGGCCGTGGCCGACGGACGGTAGTGGTTGTGGGAATCCACGTGTTTGTTGGTAGACACGTGCGTGCGAGGTGGATTTCTGCGTTGACCATTGTTTTTGTTTTATTCGGTGCCTCTTTATTTTCTTTTAAAGACGAGATTACCTCTACCTTCGGGTCATCGGAATCATCTCTATCTCATCACCCCACGCCATCGAAAGCGATGGGTTATCTCCACCGTCATCACGGACAAAACCATAAATAAGATATCGATATAATATTTATTATATTTTTATCATTCAATTTTGTTCATATCTTAAGTAGCATACAGCATATATATAGTAAATTTGATAGTTTTATTTTAATTAATTTTTTGATCGTTTTAAACATATAAACGTATATTGTATATAATCATCATCATATAAGATAAAATTATTCAGAAATAATTTATTTAGACATCATTTTTTAAGATTTTCTAATTCTATATAGTGGTATAAAATATCAACCAATACATCTTAAGCTATCCGGGTGACACATGATTGAATGAACATTTGAGTTAGTATGGTGGTTTATGTGAGTAGTATTATGTGAGTATTTACGAAGACTTTTGATCACCACCTTGGATCCTTTATTGAGCGATCATTTAAAGTTTGTAAATTTATTTGTAATTTACATTGTTCATAAAGTGTTTACTAAAATAATTACTTAAAGGATCATAAGAGGTTTCGGGAAGACTAAATCCAACATGCTTAGGTAAAACCAGTTAAATCCATAATAGTAAGATCCTTGTTGTCATCCTCAATGATTTCGTCCCTTTGCAAGGCCCCGTTACCTTTATGTTATCGCCACTATGAGGCCCCACTTAAGCTCTTACCAATTGTGCTCATGTCGCTAAGGCCCTCGTCTCAATTGCGATCGTTAACCTTGGTAAAGGGGAAAGAGGCCAGCGAGTGCGATGCGACTTTGGCAGCACGACGATAACGATGGATAAGGTAAGAGTGAGGGAGAGGGCCAAGATGGTGGTTGAGGGCATCGATCATGATGGAGGCAAAGTAAACAAGGGTGAGGGATTAGATAGTGTCACCTGCATGACAAAAGCAACAAGACTTTGCGACGAGGTAACCATTACATGATAAAGGTGATAAGTGGCGATAAGGAGTCACGATCGATGGGGCGAAGGTGGGGATAATGTATCTTTTTTAAATAAAAAATAAAAGGTACTATGCAAGAATAAAAAAAAAATGCTATGCAAGAAAAAGTGAAAACTTAAAAATTAAAAAAAATACTTATAATATAATTAAATTGATTTGATCTAATTATTGTTTGATGGTCAAATCAGTATTTATTTATTTTTATTTTTGATGTAAATTACTCGTTAAGAGCAAGTTTAAAGTCAAGACATATATTATGAACAAATTTTGGTACCAACAATTAGGAATATCCGAGTGAGATGTTTAATAGGTATTTATGGGATTTTTCATATCTAGTTTCAATTAAATGGAACTCATATATTATGAACAAATTTTGATACCGATAATTAGGAATATCCGAGTGAGATGTTTAATAGGTATTTATGGGAATTTTCATATATAGTTTCAATTAAATGGAACTCATATATTATGAGCAAATTTTGATACCGGTAATTAGGAATATCCAGTGAGATGTTTAATAGGTATTTATAGGATTTTTTATATCTAGTTTCAATTAAATGGAACTCATATATTATGAGCAAATTTTGGTACCAACAATTAGGAATATCCGAGTGAGATGTTTAATAGATATTTATGGGATTTTTCATTTTTAGTTTCAATTAAATGGAACTCATATATTGTGAGATACCGATAATTAGAAATATCCGTTTAATAGGTATTTATGGGATTTTCTATTTCTAGTTTCAATTAAATGAAACTCATATATTATGAGGAAATTTTGGCACAGGATATTAGGAATATCCGAGTGAGATGTTTAATAGATATTTATGAGATTTTTCATTTCTAGTTTTAATTAAATTGAACTCATATATTATGATATACTGACAATTTGGAATATTCAAGTGAGATGTTTAATAGTTATTTATGGAATTTTTTATTTCTAGTTTTAATTAAATGGAACTCATATATTATGAGCAAATTTTGGTACCGGAAATTAGGAATATCCGAGTGAGATGTTTAATAGATATTTATGGGATTTTCTATTTCTAGTTTAATTAAATGGAACTCATATATTATGAGATACTTACAATTAGGAATATCCGAGTGAGATGTTTAATAGGTATTTAAGGGATTTTTCATTTCTAGTTTCAATTAAATGGAACTCATATAAGCAAATTTTGGTACGGACAATTAGGAATATCCGAGTGAGTGAGATGTTTAATAGGTATTTATGAGATTTTTCATATCTAGTTTCAATTAAATGGAACTCATATATTATGAGCAAATTTTGATACCGGTAATTAGGAATATCCGAGTGAGATGTTTAATAGGTATTTATGGGATTTTTCATATCTAGTTTCAATTAAATGGAACTCATATATTATGAGCAAATTTTGGTACCAACAATTAGGAATATCCGAGTGAGATGTTTAATAGATATTTATGAAAATTTTCATTTCTAGTTTCAATTAAATGGAACTCATATATTATGAGATACCGACAATTATGAATATGAGATGTTTAATAGATATTTATGGGATTTTTCATTTCTAGTTTCAATTAAATGGAACTCGTATATTATGAGATACCGACAATTAGGAATATCCGAGTGAGATGTTTAATAGATATTTATGAGATTTTTCATTTCTAGTTTCAATTAAATGGAATTCATATATTATGAGCAAATTTTAGTACCGAAAATTAGGAATATCCGAGTGAGATATTTAATATATATTTATAGGATTTTTCATTTCTAGTTTCAATTAAATGGAACTCATATATTATATTATGAGATACCGATAATTAGAAATATCATGTTTAATAGGTATTTATGGGATTTTTCATTTCTAGTTTCAATTAAATGAAACTTATATATTAAGCAAATTTTGGTATCGAAAATTAGGAATATTTGAGTAAGATGTTTAATAGGTATTTATGAGATTTTTCATATCTAGTTTCAATTAAATGGAACGGAATCCTGCTAACAAATTACCCTAACATAATTATAACCTATGCCGTTTGACATACTCACGTAGTTAGCGTAATCTCGAAGTACAAAGCACAAACGGAGATATAAATAACTAACTGAGGTCGTATGTCCCGTACTTAGCATCAATTTCAAACTGAGGACGTTTGACATGAGATCCCTTTCCAATGACTTGATGGGATTTACGAGATAATGTCATCACTAACAAAGGTATTCATGCTTGTGTTTTCTTTTACCATAAATCAATACTCAAATTACCTCTTGGCTACGAAAGGAGAACACCGTGGTCTCTTCCTCGATGTTTGTAGAACTAATCATAACATTATTTATTGCATATAATTATAGGGTTGACAAAGTTGACCAATTGGATTGCACTCGATCATTTAAGTATTGATTTAATCGTATACCCTTTAATATAAACTTGACATGATGTAAATGCTTACTTAAACTATCAAATTAACAATAAAACAACAACAACAAAAATTAACAATCAAACCCAATATTTCATCCAACTCTTTTCATTGTGTATAATATAAAATTAATCCATAGTCGAACTCTCTTTTTAATATGCACACTTTCTACATAATTCATTTTGCTCATACACTAACTACTACAAGATGATAATTCCAGGAGTCACGATATGAAGAGTTTAAATCCTGTAAGCTTCAATTGGGAAGAAGTTTTTTTTTTTTAATATTGATTTAAATCCCTGATCCATATTTATATATAGAGCAAACTATCATAAACTCTTTGAAAAACTCTGTATTTGTGGCAGAAAAGGATCCCCACAGATACATAGTGAACTGATAACTTATTACCGTGGTTGCCGACCGAGCGCAAGATCAAAAGCAAGGCTTGCATTCTGCTTAAGCCTGCAAATTTTAGCCGATCTCGTGCAAAAAAGACCATGTTCATTGGCTTTTTATTTATCCTTCTTTTTGGACTCTCTCACTCCAAATATTGTTGACCCAATCCGAACATTTGTGCTGCCCATTTCAATCTGCAGAGATCCATAAACACATGTCATGCTCAGATACCGTAGTATGAGAATGGTCTAAACTCAGATATGATCCGACTTTTTGTAATGTACATGAGGCGGCTCAGTTTTGTTCCACAGGAAATTTCATATCAAAATGAATTAGTTAGGTTCTCTAGCACAACCAACACTATGTCCAAATTGCTAGTCTAAATCTGTAGGATATACTTTCAAACTTGTAATTACTTACAGCTTGCTCGAAGTCAGCAGACATCCCCATGGACAGCTCACACTGCTCCTCTGGTATTTCGAGCTCCTTACACACCTCAGCCCTGCAATTTGATAGTGTCTGATCTCAGACATGTAACCAAGAGTCAGATGAACAGGTGATGAACAGTGTGGATAAATTCCGGAATAGCAAGCTAAATTGAGAACAGTACCTTAAAGTTTTCTGGAGTAGACGAATAGTCCAACATGCCAATAGTCATTAGACCAGAGAAAATGAGATTTGGGCACCCAAGTTTCACGTGCCTCACGAGATTGACACAGCCTGATGGATCAACACCAAATTTTGCTGCCAAATAATGGAAGGTCTTTCAGTGAATAGATTACTAAACCACCATTTGAGTACAAAAGTCAGAAATAGAAGCAAAGAACAATCTTATTTGTCCATTTAATTGTCAAGGGTCCTGATATCATGAATTTTCTAAAAGTTTTGAACAATCAAGTTGGAGGTCCTTTGCATCATGATCCTCTACGTCGTCTGAACAACCAAATTGGATGCCCTTCACCCAGTCAGACACAACCTTAAAAATCTACATCAAAAAACTTCCATGAGGCTTCCAACATCTTGACATGTTCTGACATGCTAAAAAAGATGGAAAAATCAACCTTAGTTATTGTTCACTATGTTCAAGATAACTATTTCCTTTGGTGAGCAATAATGGATAACCAGAAACACAGAATCTTGCTTGAAGCTAAGATTGAAGATACTTCTGTGATGGAGATTGTTATTTGGGTGACCCAACACAGCTAATAAATAAATTGAATGTCAAAGGAACACTATAGCAATTGGATATCATCTGTTGTCAAATGATTAAGAGCTCCTATTTGAGTCAAAAAGGTCTGAAGATGATAGTAGAGTGTATATTATGAAGAAAACAAGGGTTAAAAAAGTCAATATAGTCAACCAAGTAACTTATAATATAAATAACCATAGAAAGTTAACAGAATTTGTACTGGTTGCAGTGTTATCGTCAAAGTTAGCATATTTACTGCTTACATTCTTCTCCACTAGTATTCACTTGCACCAACACCTTCAGAGGCTTCCTTCCCAAGCTAGCAACCACACGATCAACATGATTAGCAATCTGCCGATCAGATGGAAAGACACAATATTACATATAGCTAAAGATGATAGAGCTTTAACTTTATTGCTAAATTGCTGATAGTTCTGTTGGCAGAGATATAATATGGTGGTTGTGGGAAACATAAGAATGATTGAGACAAAATATTTGCTATAGGGTTCGAAGTTGAAGATAAATAGGTTTAAATCACAGTCAGGTATCACTATTGATTGTCATACAGTAAGTTAAATATAAGTTCTCCCCTAAAACCCCCACCAATACAAGGCACAACACATTCGTATAAGCTACCATGAATCATATATCAAAACACATGTAAAAGACTAGAAACAATGCATAATGTTAGCACATCATACATGATACATGATACATGATACATGATACATGATACATGATACATGATATATGCATTATGAACCATACATCACAGATATATTAGTCAACTTACAAATACACTACTTATTTATGATACAAGTGATATCCTATTAGTAACATGGTTACTACTACTAAAGGAATGACTGTTGCCAAGGGAGGTGGGTTCATGTCTGCAACATAACATGGTTGAATATTAATAACCACTGTTGTTGGTAAACATGCTACTGTTCAACTCCCTAGCATCATTCCAGACTTCACAGAGACCGCAATCAGATGGAGAAGAAATTTTATCATCCTCATCAAATTATTGTTCATTTATTGTGATGAACAAACTTTCTGATTGCAAGAATGATTCAGATGCTGTCAATAATTCTGCAAGAAATATACATAGATCTAGGCATCTAGCCTTAATTGAACAATAAGACATGATTGAAACGAGAAATTTTAGCCTTAATCTAAGCACACAAAAAGAAAATATTCTTAAACAAAAAGAAGTAATAAATGTGGTAACAAGATTCAGATTTGCCTTGGTTTGGAGAAAACCAACCTTCCTCTCAGGAAAGTTGTCCTGCAGCAAGAGAGAAAAGCTTTAAACTCATGCTGTTTGAGAAATCTGACGAAAAAAGAAGTAATTTGGAGAAAAATGAAGAAAGAGAGGAAAGAAACTATTGCTAGAGAAGAAGGCGAAAGCAGAAGGGGAGGAAAAAGTAGGAAAAGGGTGGAGAGGATACCGGCACGGCAATAGGTAAACCATTTGGTAGAACTCGGCATGATAACAGTCCTAAAACGTTATTCCCAACATAAAACCAAACTAAGAAAAAAAAGGGGGAATAAAGAGGGAATAAGATGAGAAGAGGAGGAAATGACATTGAGAATACTGACACCAAAATAGGTTACCATTCAGTACAATAGTGTATGTTAACAATACTGGCAATATGAAACCTAACTGAGCAAAATTGCTTGATCTACATGCTGGGCTTGTGATCAGATTTATAGTTACAAACTTAGATACGAGACATTGTGAACTAGATCTATCATTTGTCCTGTGTTCCCCGGGCTAGATATTGCTGCCTAATAATGTAATTTGGGATCTTGAGAATTGAGAATTGGATTTTAGTTGTGATTTTCTTCATTCAATGAAAAGTTGATTTCTGATGTAGGATGTTGGTTCTCTATGACAAAGGTAGTTGGTAGTTAAGAGTCATAGCAATTGCGGGTGGTCATTGGCAGTAAGTGCTATGTTGAAACCTATTATTCTCTCATCTTTGTATATTATCTATGCATGATCAGTATTTGTTAGTCTATATACATTACAAAAAAACGGTTGACTTTGCGTATAATTGCCATCTTGTTGTATTCTTTGCAAACTAAAAGATAAAGAAATCAAAACATATTTGCATCGTGAAAAGACTCATTTAAATTGCATCATCAAATGATACAAGAACAGTAAGTATAAATACAACAAATCTGATCCTTTAGGCAATTCTTAAACCCATAGAAGGCACATGGCACTCAGCTTAAAGATACGGTAATCCTTGATTATTTTTAAATTTTCTGTCTAGAAACAAGGCTAAGTAATCACCGAACAATCTTAGAACTTGAATTGGCTATATAAAAAAAGAAAAATTTGTTAAATTTGACTAATGTTAGCACACTCATCAGCCACATTTAAGAACGAATCATGAAACTGAAATTACCTTTACATCATCTACACTCTCAATCATATGAAGATTTGGGACACCAGCTGCATTATGGACAATGGTTATATCAAGAATTAACACAATTGACAACAGACAGGTATAGGATTTATCAAGCACAGAGTTAGCTTAAAAGAAGAAACATGTTTATTTTGACTAAACACAAAGTAACATAATACAGTATCATTTAGCATAAATCATATAGAAATTTCACAGATTTCCATCAAATGAATCAACCATGAGCTCACTGCATAAATGTTGGCATGTCAATCAGCTTTAATCACAAATTGGCATGACATGTGAATCCAAGAAATTAGTCCAGTCCACATTCCTCCATGCAAAATGGTCTTCCATATGGCCTATTCACAAGGAACAGAAATAACATTCTAAGAGATCATCACACAGACCATTTTGCTATGCTTACCAAAAACACGTTCTTGATGGGATAAAACAGTACAAAATGATATGGGTTCGTATCAGGTTGGTGCATAATTGGTATAGGTGGGGATATAGGTCAGGCACGAGACAATTATTTATGCCTTATTTTGGCCAGCCAGTCCAAGAGCCATTTAATTGCTTGGGTGGGGCTACTTACTTCATCCATATGCACCAGCCATCAGACATCATAGGAACTAATCCGATGCTCTCACGATGCAAGGTTTACAAAATATCATCACATAAGGTCAGCATTGAGAATATATCAGACATAATTTTTAACCAAATATTGGTGCTAATAGAATTTACGCTCCCCGATGGCAATTGATGTGGTTTTAGGTTTATTTGATGGGATCACATTTCTTCAAAAATTTGATAAATTGTCTATGAATCATTAGGTTAAGATGCATCACTTTTAATTGAAACATGTGTACTTAGTTGACTAATTGTCGTATACCATCTCTCATTGAGATACTATACTCATCATACATTATCATGGTCTTAGATAATGTGCGTGATCATAAGATATATCATAGATGATCCAAATTCATTCAGAATCCTCAAAAGCATGGTCTCACATTGATATCGCACCGTATAGGTTTAGCATGTGATATATCAAATCCGTGTTGATTTTGATAAATTCTCTTAGTTTAACTAAGAATATGCCTTTACATAGTTTAATGACAGCAAAAGATCCATATAGCCGATATTTAAATCATTACATCTTTATTGTTGTAGTATATCATATGTGACATACCAATCCTTATTGATTAGTATATTCACGTGAAAATTCTCTTTAGGAAGCTCCTGAACTCTTTTGTTTCTTTAGTAAAATCTTAAGTACTACTTTGTTTCTTTCTCATAGTTTGTTTTGTTAAAAGAAATTGGGTTTTTATATCTATATGTTTTGGAAGGTACTACTTGGTTCTTCTCGCCTTACCATAGATGAAAGGTAAAACGTGAGACATTTTACAACAATAATTCAATCAAAGAATTTTACTATTGAACTAGTGTTTAATGCAAAACAAACAAAAACAATAAGCAAGACAAAAATATGGTGGAATCATAAAATTAAATTTTTTGACAGTAGTACATCACCTATATTTGGAAAAAAAAATTCAGTAGTCAATATGAAAAAGAAGCTAAAGTCCAACTTAATGGAATGAACCAACCAAAGACTTAACAATGGTTTCTAGAAAAATACCAAGAAGGGATTTGACTTTGTTTCTTTGCAAGTTTCCAATGAAATGCCACTCAATGTCCACAGGAAGCTGAAAAGGCATGAAACCATTGTAATTTTCATGTCTGAAAATGACGTAACAGTTAATATTTACCAACAATAAAATGAGACTTTCTTTTATGTAAGCATGTGAATTTGCCTACTCTAAAACACTAGGAATATACATTTAAAAATATCTAATCGACATAAATAAGTGCAATAAGTAATCAGGTTGCATATCAACTGTTGAATAATCTGCCATTAAGTTAACATGGAAAAGCTAATGTTATCCTTATCTCGTATCATTTGTTAGAAATGCAGAATCTGCACAGAAGTTATTGGTAATTGGTCTTCAACAAATAATAAGTAATTATAGAATGTGCAACACAAGTTATAAGAATGTTTCTCCTCAAGGAACCATCATGTGTGAATATAAGCAACTGCATCAAAGAATCTATTAATCAAACTAAGTGCTCATCTGGGCTGTATTGAACATGGTGTTACAATAACTAAATCATTTTAGGTATGCAACTTTGTAGCTAGAGTTAGAATAATCATCATGAACAACTAATCATGGCTTGTATTATCTCTTTATGTGGTTCTGTGTTACCATGTGAAAGTGTACGATAGATAACTGCTGGGCTTCACCATTATGAGTAAAGTTAGTTGTGGCCTCAATCACACCATCCTAGTGATGCAACTTATACAACAAAGTTACATCACATTTTGAGATTAGAAAAATGCTGCATCAAATTCTTGACATTGTTCCGTCCATTATACTGGGACCGCTACATTATTTATGCTTTCCCTTTCAACTGTGAGGTCACAGATCAAGTTTCTCTTGACCTGGCAAATACTTGTTAGATAAAGACCGGCGACCAAAGGTCAAATCAGACAGATGTAATAATTCATCAAATTCTAGCATTTTCAAGCTTCCATGATCCTTGGCTGCAAAGAATGGTGCTTTGCTCATAGGATATCTTCGGATATTCTATGATCAAACAATGTCACTACAAAATTTTCTGCACATCCACTAACTTCTCTTGCTCTTTCCCTACCTCAATGATTCCATGAGCTACAAATTTAAGTTCTCTTCCTTGTTCCAGACGGTTTAGGTATTCAACCAACCATGCATAGAATAATTAAAACTCACTGCTAATCCATCAAAATTCACATATTTCTATCGATGTACGAATATGGACCACCTTTTCTTCAGTCATCATGCTTTTCTTACATTCTATCTCCAAATGGATGATATCGGACCAACTGTCTACCATCCTACTCTAGTACTGTTCTCGGCCTTCACAAAACATAATCTCGATAGATAGAGTTAGATATTTGAAAGCATACAATGATTAGAACTTTAATCAAGATATTGGAAGGATGAAATAAATTAACATCACGCACTTAGGGTTTCGATCTTATTCTAACCACACAATCCGTTATCCACACTGACGTCTTGAGACTTCCGAACATTCGATCGAAGCTCGCCAATACTAGCCGATCTTTATCAGACAGATTCAAGGATCTAAATCCACGGCGGCGACTAAGAAGAGAAGAGAGTGGCGGAACCTGAGGGGCTTTCTCGACGATCTCCTGGACGTAATTCTCGCCGAAGCAGCGGTGGCCGGCGTCGTAGACCTGACGTAGGAGGGATGCGGGCTTCGTCTTGCTGACGGCCACCACTCTGACCTGCTCCGGCGACCTGCCGGACCGCTCGGCTGCCTGATGGACCCGGGAGAGCACCGAGCGGAAGGCCGCGGCGGCCGAGCCTTCCACGGCTGGAGCAGACATGACGTCCGGGCCGCCTGCGCACAAAGGATTCCCTACCTGCGCCGTAGCAGTGGGCGGTCCGATGGCTCGCCTCCAAGGAACGAGACGACACAGCGCAGCGGCCACAGAGTCGATCCGCGCAGCGGCCACATCGGGATGCTTCCGGAACAGGTTTGGGGCCCTTTATAACCGAGTACCAAAAATATATATAATATTCGATGTAATTATTTTTTAAAATTTCTTTAAAAAAAAATACAGACGAAAATAATTTCGATGATGCATTTTAATGTGAGACGAATAACATTTTAGGTGATTTCTTTGTTTTTGTTAATAAATCAGAGCTGATGCTGTGACAGAAAAGAAAGAAAAAAAATTTTCAATTCATGAAAATATAAAAATGATGGGAAATATAAAAATTTTAAGTCTAAGAGACGGCTCGAGTCGATTATCGAACTACCTCCTCTATAAAATATTCATAAGAATATTCTCGAAAGTCTAAGGATAGCACGGGACAGTTATAAATTGACTCCCCTATGGAATATTCTCGAGAGTCCATGGGACAACTCGGGCTAATTACAAATCGCCTCTCTTGTAAAATCTTTAAGATATTCCATCTCCTCTAATCTGTATAAAAACACACCCTTAACTCTAGGTAAGGGATATAAAGAACTTAAAGTTATAGAAGTGAACCTAAATACTAACTTAAGTATTGGAGGGATCGACTTAGGAAGCCTCTCCCTACTCTAGTCTTCGTGGAGGTAACAAGTCAGGAAAAGATGCTTTCAATTTCGAACGATTTTGTGTGTACGGATCAAGGCCATGTCGTGCTGACAAAGATATTAACGATATTTTCCCCTAACATTTTGGTTCGAAACTATCTACTTGTCCCTGTCGATGCATTCTTGAATCTTACCTAGTAAGTGTAAGCACTAGCAGGGATAATGTAGATCGTTAGCCTACTTCTACCTCGGCTAGCCCAATAAGCGATGCTATCACCTTAGCCACCTTCGACAGCTCGACAACCAATAGCATCCAACGTTCGTTGGGGTCCCCCACCCAATGAGTTGCCAGCATCTTAGAGGTATCTAAGGCCCATCGAACCACCGACCGAGGAAGTGCCCTACTCCCTGACCATAGAGTTCAATAGACCATTCCACCACCGCTCTACTGTACTCGAATCCGAGACCCACTCGGTCGATTTAACGGACAACTCTCTTAGGATCCAACTATAGCAAATGAACTAGTACTTAGAAGAGATGCACCGAGACTTTCATCAATCTAAGGGTGATGGGCAAGTCAACCCCACCTCGAGTCTGTCACTATGTTTCCAGGATATTAAGGAGTCGATCCCAACAAACTTTCACCTTTCATCATTGGAAGCTTTTGACGGCACTGCTAACCCACTAGAGCACGCCGTCACCTTCTGGACTCATATGCCACTATATGGCACTTTGAATGTCCTAATGTGCCATGCTTTCCTGACCATCTTAAAAGGCCCGACAAGAGAGTGGTATGCTCATTTAAACTCGCTCTCTGTTAGATTTTTTGCTCAACTAACAAAAGAGTTCAAGCTTTACATCATCGAGAATGTGTGCCTAAGGTCGTCGACGATGATGCTTTTATTGATTACCTCAGTTGAGGGTAGAGTCCCTTCTTTTTTATTTGTAAAATGATTTCAGTTATAGTCATATTTATGAGGGTTGACTTAGGCTTTGAGTGAGGCAACTCGAGTCAATCACTTTTTTTTCATTGTGGTGACCTTGGGGTTAGCAATGATTGTAGCTAATCCTATCTTGCCTTTTTGCGTGTCTCTTCGTATTTACTCTAGATCATTACCTCAGCAGTAATGTATTGATTGACACATTGGAGTGCCTTGGGTATCGTTGCCTATGGCTTCTCTACCAATGATTAGAAAAGATGAGAGGGCTTGAGCAACAAAGGTCTGTATTACAAACGATGGATGAACATCTTGCACACTTCAGTTCTCGTTGGTAAATCACATGACAAAGTTTGAGAGCATCTCCTAATTCCCTTACCTAAGTCCAAGAAGCATTTCTACCGATGATTTCAAGTGTATATTTTTGATGAAGTGAAGCTCAAATTCTTAAGTGAGTTGAACAAAGGAACTAATAGAGAACGACCTTAGACGAGTGTACTATTCTCATATTGAGCCTCTTAACATAGTTTGGAATGCATGACACATCAGGATGTCTAAAGTATTCTATAATAACATTTGAGTATGAAAAACAATGATGTAATTTAGCATGTTAATAATACCATCAAAGGCCTCTAATTATGGGAGACAGAAGTTGGCCAAAATCGACTCCTCTTCGATGTCCCTTATGAATAGCGATCGACTTGAGGTAGGGTTGGTCGACCATTCCCCCTTGTATTATTGGAATTTTTATCGTATTTCTTCCGAGCGCTAGTCTATTTGTCATAGTTGGATCCTCAAGAAATTATTTATCGAATCAATCAATTGGGTTTGGGATTCAGGTAGAACAGAGTGGTAGTATGACAGTCCATTGAATTTCACAGTTGGGGAATGAGATACTTGCTCGACTGACGGTTCAACGGGCCTCAGGCGCTCTTAAGATATTGGTATTGTGTTTGGTGAGGGAACCCCAATGGGCATTGGTGCTGGTGTCAATTGAGTTGTTGACCACGATTAAGGTGGTGGTATCGCTTATTGTGTTAGCTAGGGCAAAAGCAGAGCAATAGCTTG